>NC_040899.1:5945418-6024951 GCF_900634795.4 Betta splendens | reverse complement strand
GTGGTCAAGATTAATTGTAGAGGATATAAATTTAATCTATTACATGCAGTTTGATATCAGCTGTAATTGAATTAAGATGATGTGGACCTTGGCCTGCTTAGGGTCTGGGAGGACAGCTGGTGAATAGTGATGAAGGGAGAGGGAACAGAGAAGCAAGGATCGCTGAGGTAAGGGGTGAGGAGGAGAGGGAAGGAGGGAGATGAGTTAATCAGGAGAGTGATCGTTGACCTTAAACTAATGAGCCACTCTGCTCCGCCCGACGCCGGTAACATCATCCGAGCAACTCGGCCGCTCGTTATATTAACAGGCTCAAAATGTGTAGCACTCCGTGTTTCTTGGAAATTCTGGTATCGTCGAACTGATAGCGCCTCACGCACACACACGCGCGCACACACGCACACGCACACACACACACACACACACACACACACACACACACACACACACACACACACACACACACACACACACACACACACACACACACACACACACATGTGCGTGTAGGAGGAGCTGGGAAGAGTCAACTGCTGGAGTAACACTTATCTCAGGTGTGATTTTATCATCTCCTCTCCAAGGACATGGGGCTGAGGCTGAGTGTTTAGCATGACCTCAACAGTTCAGCAGGCGACACACACACACACACAGCATATAGACTGATAAATGGAGACGTTTCAGTCCAGAGCAAACCCATCTCATTTTCTCACCCCACATCTCTTATCGCCCCATCCATTCCTCTCTTGGATAATGTCAGTGCTAATCACTGCCTCTCCATCCATCTTTGCACCTCTGGACCGGTTTACAGGAACACGGAGGGAGGAGGACGCGTACCAGTTGCGTCCTCTTTCCCTCAGAGTCTCTGGTGGCTGCAGTTTGGACGTCTGACCAAGTGTCTTCACTTCCTTCAGGCCACACACAAACCAAGCCCCAGAAGACGGAACTACTGTTCACAAATGTGCAGAGAAGCAGTAACATTTATTGTATTCACATACATACATGCACAAACACTCGCTGTCTAACACGGCGTGAGGCAAAGTGTGATCCCTCACGGTCAAACCCACGACAGCTCCAGCTTCTAACTTAGGAATTTTAATAGACACACATTCCGCCTTCATTTGCGTCTGCGAAGCTCGTTCCCAAGCGTCTCCCTGCAGCCGGTGGACACCGCACGAGGTGAGGTAATGAGTCCTCTCCTCCCCTTGAATTCCTCCTGGCCTCTTGCACTTCCAATTCGCGGTGGCAGAACGGTACATTTACATTGGCCGTAACCTCAATCACCATGTTTGCAGGCGATGCTGAATGTGCACACAGACATTTCCACAGTCCGTGGATGCAGACAGAGGTATAATGAGAGCAATAGATAGAAACCCGCGCCCGAGGCATCCATCAAACCCAACGACTCCATTACAGTAAGTCCGACAGAGGCAAACGGTAATGTGCACTGTGATAAACACTTGGATAATAGTCTGTTTATAGTCGTGGACACACTGTTTCTGCTGGGAAACACTGGTGAGGAATACAGATAAGCTACAGGAACAGCAGCCGCTCTGTTATCATTCCTTCTATCTCTTCACCTCCCTCTCCTCCGCCGTTATCGGTCCCTTTCACTCCCCTGTTCTCTTTATCCCTTTCTGCTGCCTCTGTATAATGTTTTCCTTCCTACAAAACGCAGAGGGAGCTGCACACATCAGCTGAACGGGGCTTTTATCTGATGCTCCACTACTGTAGCATTACCATCACGGCGCTGGAATAAGACCTGGGAGGACGCGAAAAATCGAACAGAAATGATTTAGACGCGCTATTAAGGAACAGATGCATCACATCAGACAGTTGTGGGCAACACATCACAAGACAAACATCCACAAAGTGGCCTATACTGTACTTACATTTATCAATTAGTCATATTTTGGTGGTGGTTACAGCCGAGGCGCTGCTCCCCGTGTCCCTGACACCGGCAGGCGGTAAACACAGCAGCTAATCTGACCACACTCTGTATTCCTCCGAGGATCTGGCAAATAGCGAAGCGGCTGCTGCATGAATCAATTATAAGAGTACACAAAAAGGCACTTCATTTACAGATGGGAGGTTGAGGTGAAGGTCTGTGGAGGGGAAAGACAAAAACAAACGCTCCATCTGTTGCTAATGGTCGTTTTTATTGTCATCACTCCACGCTCTCCACAGTCCCACCCATGTCCACATGCTCATAGTGACACAAACCGGAGGGCAGGTAAAACGGGACGAGGGGTCGCTGTTTCCTTTACGTTTCTATTAACCTGAGCACCATCACGGCTTGATTAAGGTGCTCCTGGATCAGAGTGATCTCGGTGAGTCTGTATTTATGCCCATAGTTAACCTCTATTACCGGACTGACCTCAGTCCAGCCGCCGCTGCTCCACGGAGACGCTGTTGCACGGTGCAGCAGGGTCAGAACAACACACACACACACACACACACACACACACACACACACACACACACACACACACACACACACACACACACACACACACACACACACACACTTTGCAGCAAGTCAGGGTCAACGCAAAGGTCAGTTTGTACTGTGCTATATTTAAGGCGGGTTAAACTTAATGGCCTCGTCCGTCCTCCTGCCCGATCAAATAAACTCTAACATTAGCCCTCGGATTTCAGTCGCAGCGTGGCCTTTTATTCTCGCTGTCCAGGTAATATCGCTTTAGCAGGATGTGATAAAACAGGGATAATCTCACACCCACTCGAGGGCATGATGATGTAGGTTTATTAAAGGAAATGAGCCTATGGTGAAGATGAGCCAATCTAATTGTATCAGAACATTGCGGCTTTAGAGATGAGGTGTCCCATTGGTATGGTAATAAGAGAGGCAGTGGCAACGGAGCGGACTCTGCTGCTGACAGCGACCGGCACAGGGGCACAATCAAACAAACCTGAGCCACTGATGGCTCCCTGTGGGACGCCGGCTCCTCGTAGCGCATGTGTGTAAATACGCCTCAGAAAAGCATGCGCAGAAGCCGCGGTGCTGCCGCTGCAACGGAAGGCGACAGACAAATGGAAAATCAGTTCCGAGTGAGAGACAATCAAAAGTGAGGCCAGCATTTCTTTGCTTCCGCCGCTCTTGTTCAGATGGATGATTTTCACCCGAAGCTTGGTGTTCAGTTATTTTCTATTGTTCTGGCCCCTATTGTTCAGCTGGGTTTATTCAATATTCATCCCTTCATTCACACACACAACAGGGGAGGCTGATATATGGAAGGAGGGAAGGCGGCTGGTAAATTCACAGGTGTTTCTCTCTCTTTCTTACGGCCTATGGTTGAAGCCCTCGCTCCGTATCATTAATGCAGACTGAGTACATTTGCAGCCCAATAAACTTTTATAACTGCTGCTATTGAACTTTGAGGTCAAGCTAAAAGGCCATCGGACACGTAAAGACAGGGAAGTACACGCAAGTACAAGCTGGTCAGCAGCCACACAACAACATGAAACCAGACAGTACAGAAAAAACCTTAAAACGTCTAGTTGCCCTAAACCACAAAAGCTCAAACCGCAGCTTCGCTGCCTTCCTTCAGAACTCATTTGGACCAAAGATAAAGCCTGCAGTAGCTGGATCCCGTCTTCAACAAACACAAACAAACTGCTCTAGATCAAAATAGAAACGTTGAGCGCTGGGAGCATCCCTAAATTCTACTGACACTCCTCATAACGGGGAGGCGGCGGAAACGCTAAGCGCACATTACATCCTCCAACTTGGGTAAATAACGCTACAACAAACTAAACGGCAGAGCCACACAAACCACAGGGGAGGAGAACGCTGCATCTCATTCCCTGAGCGGCCGCCTCCATCTTGTGCCAGCAGGCGGGTACAGAACAGGACCGGACCCTGGACGTGGACAAAGGCTGCAGAACATCAGGCCCACCGCACATCTCCACACACACACACACACACACACACACACACACACACACACACACACACACACACACACACACACACACACACACACACACACACACACACACACACACACACGCACACGCACACACACACGCTCAAAAACTTACCGGTGACGGTGAGTTCCGTCGTCCTCCTGACCACAAATCCACCAAACTGAATTTCACAGGTGTAATTCCCAATGTCATCTTCCTTCACCTCCTGTATGGACAGTATGTCTCTCTTCATGAGGATGCTGGCGCGCCACTGCTTCGGACGGCACTCCTGCACACGGGGAAACACACCAGTGGGTCACGGCTGCGCGCGTCCGGCTGGAAACCAGGACCTTTCACGCGTCACGGAGCTCCCGAGTGCTCAGAATGTAGATGAGGGGTCGAACGCCGGCGTGTTGACTCTGACATAACTCAGCCTTATCCTACTTATCCGATCAGGATTTATTGCACTGAAGTGAATATTCTCATTCGATCCTGCAGCGGCGCCACTGAGGACCCACAGCCTTATTTACAGTGGTCTCTGCTGGCGAAATGAGCGCGTTTGCTCCGTCTCTATGTGTGTGTGGGATGTGTGACATCATCCTCTCTGCGCTGCTGCGGCGGCGACGACTCGGCGGATTCTATTCCAACAACGCTCCCGGCAACCTTGGAATTCAATCAGCGTGGCCCTGCGGTAGTCCAAATAAGTCCAGGTTCCAACACTCCCAGTCATTACCCGCGCCATAATTGAATTCTGGGAAAACCTAGAGGTCGAGCCCGGCCAGCTAATCTACCGCTGATCTGCCTGTGATTAGTCTGGCCTCGCTCCTTCCCCGGGATGCGTTTTGTTGTCTTCGGGCCATGCCTGACTTAGGACCCAGGTGGGCGAGGAGGCGGCGCGCGCTGAATAAAGATCAGAGGCCAGGAGCGTTTGGAGGACGTCCACTCATCGCACAGGGCAGAAAGTGACACTGTGCAATTTTATTCCAATACAAGTTTTGTGTGTCTTATGAAATCTCTGTGGGTCCCTTTAGCTCAGTTTATTCCTGCAGGACGACTATGTGCTATGTAAAGTCACGATTAGCATCCATAGATAATCTTCCGGGTGGTGGGAACCACGTTCAACAAGGCTTTTAAACATAAACAGCCAAGAATTTAGATGAAAACAAACCAATGAACCATTTAAAAACATTTCCTGGTTTTATGATCCCAGACATGCGCAGCCTCTTTACTTCACCCAACAACAGACTATTATACAGGACAAACATGGCAGAAATCACACAGCAGCGGACGCGTAGCAGCAGAAGCTACAGCCACGGACCCACCTTGTACCAGGTGATGTCCAGGTCCTTTCCCGGCTCCACGTAGTCGTCGGTGTCCGGGCAGAGGATGTCTTTGCTCTTGCTGAGCTCAGCCTTCTCAGTTCGCCTCATGTTGGAGTTGTAGCAGAGGTTGGTGTCGTTTTCTGCCACGGTGAGAGACATGGACACCTTCATGCAGTACGTCGAGTTCCTGTGGGCAGAGAACACACGAGGGACCCGTCACCGCCTGGTGCTGGGAAAGTCGTGCATGAGGACAGAACGCTACTTAGAGGACTAGTTCCTGCGACTCTATCCTCCCCCTCGTTCACGTTTGCCATGTTAGCAATAACGACATGTTCCGCGGCTTTACTGAATCAGTGACTCACTCTCACCACTATTGGATTTCTGGGGGGAGTCGGCCGGGCCTGGGGATGCTAATCACGGAGGGGACAAAGACGGAGGGGCCTCGCGACATGAGGAACGGAGAAGCTGCTGGGTCCTCAGGGAGTCGGTCCCCTCTCCTCCCCCAGCAGCTGCGCGCCTCCCCTCCGACGCACATTAGCGCTCGCTGTTGCTATCGTAGCAATCATCAACCGGCGCTGCTTCCGCGCCATCAGCGCCGGCTGCAGCGCCGCACTCACCTTCACCACACGCTTAAACAAACGTGGCCTCCGCTCTCGCAGGAAACTGGCGCCCGGCCGCGGGGCTGTGCCGCCGTTCAGCCTGATGAGCGCCGCTGATGGCAGCTACTGATGTGATGACTTCCAGTAATGGCTGCCAATTCCGACTCCTGCCGTACCGGCCGAGTTAAGACCTTTTATCTCGTTTTCTTATGAACTTCATGGGGGCATTGTCGTGTTGGCACAGGAAGAGGCCGCCCCCAAACATAATGAACATTAGCCGGAAATATCATTAGCTGCAGCATTACGATGGCTGTTAACAGGAAGTCAGCGGCTCCAGCAGCTCCCTTATTTCTATACTGTCTATTCTAAGGGTGAGCGTACAGCAAAATGGGCCTGGTTTCATTTAATGAATTTACATTCATGGTTCCCCATATGCTCCCATTCACTGTAAATGACAGGGTTACATATGATCTACTCAGGTTATGGAAGCAGTAAGGTGGTCGCCCCCTCTCTCGTATAAACACCTCTGACCCTCCTGGGGCTATAAAACACAGAGCCCCCACCCCCACCCCCACCTCCACTCCCCACCCACACACACACAGTATGCTTACAAGACAAATGTGGCTGCTATCAGTGGAGCTGATAGCTGATGTGTAGCGGAGGAGAAGAGCAACTGGGAATGAGAGAAAGAGATGCTGTATATTTTTGCTATGTACAGAATGACTCAAAGGGCATGTGAAAAATGCTGTAGGAAGCAAAAGCAAGATGCAAGATATTGCAACGGAGCGACGCCTCCTCGGCGCTGAAATGTAACATTCTCGACTCAACGCCTCCCATCTAGAGGGGATGGAGTGGGAAGATGCTGCGCTGTAGGCTGGCGAAGTACACTAAACGAAACGCACACGCTCGCCACGCACGCACGCACGCACGCACGCGCTACAGTCAGAGGCATCTCGTGCGTTATACAGTCACAGCAGGGACCCCGCGGCATTGTGGGAAGGTGTCAGTGGCGGTGCCTGAATGACGGACAGCCGGGGGCCAGTGCACAGTCCTGCATCTGTCACATTCCATTTGAGTGCAGACGTGGGTATTAGTCCGCGGCTGACATTAGCTGTGATGCTCTGCGTATTACTGTCCCACATGTCGGGTGATGTAATCATGGGAAGGAAATATACATGGTTTCACCCATTTCAGAACCCGAGAAAACACAGATGTGGGGGGAGGAAGTGGATGGGGATCAATACGGAGAAGAGTAACACGGATGTGAAAGCGAGAGTGAGGCTGGAATGAAGTCAACACCGGGAAACGCACAGTAACTACCGTATACAGGTTAATGCACGCGTTCTGTACCTAGGCTCCGCACAAAGGCAAGCAACCATTCAGTGAAGAGCCGTGAATCCATATCTCCTCATGAAAAAAAAAACATCTGGACGACTTCAATGGAAAGCTGAACTTAACACAGAGGGATTTGCCTACATTCATAGAGGCCACGCATGCCCAGACCAGCAGAGAGGCTGCTGCTACAGCAGCAGGGCACCGACACCTTCTCCTTGTGTTGGCATGCGATGATTCACTGTGTGCTGGATGTGAAATCAACCAGGGTCTGTGATTTTATAATGAGAGCAACAGTCGCAGCTTGAAGAATGAAGAATCCCAGTCTGACACGGTAAAGGTGTGTATGTGCAACAAAGCTTTCGTATGGACGCGGTGCCGCTATGAATTAATAAGCTGCAGCTCATTGTGTGAAGCAAGAGTGGGCAAATCAGAGCTCAACCTACAGTGATACTGCAGCACAATAAGTCCTGGTGCTTAGTATAAACTTACATACTGTTACCAGCTTCTTCTGCATTCAGCACGGCATTGATTTACCCTGCAGCCGTATGCTTATGTAATATTTGTTCAGTTCAAGTAGGAGGAGGGGAGGGGGGGTCTGCTGTAATATTAGGCTCAAGTCAGATGAAGGAGTGAAAGACGTTATTATTGCACGTACTGTTGAAGGGAGTGCAGGCATGCAGCACCTTTCCTCTCTCTGCCTGCAGGACTTTGGGTCATATGTGGTAAAATGTGTGACTCAGAAGCTTACTCCCTAACAAAAAGACAATTGATTTCAGCTCAGAGGCAAATCTCTCGCAGTGTACTGATTCGGGTATGTGAGAATTTGAAAATCCCCCCAGCTCAGCACGAGGGGCGGCGCCCCCCCCCCACCTGCACTGAATCACAGCGGTGCTCGGAAAAGTCCAGCATCGAACCGAAACTCCGCTCTGGTCCGAAGGAGGTGTCAGTAAAAAGTGCAACTCATTTACACTGCGACAACACTGGAAAGTATTTGTAAGTATTTGTTCCAGATTAGTCGTAAGGAGCCCGGTTAATGACACGTAGTACAGGCTGGAGTACCCCCCCCCACACACACACACACGTCACACTCAATGTATTCTGGATGCTTCTGCGGCTCTTTAAGAGGCCTTTAACAGCGTTTATTAAAAACGCTCTGAAATGAAGAGCTGCAATGAGCCATTTATTGAGTGATGTTCTCCACCGTAAAGGTTAATAAGTTACTGCCACATAATTATGCATCTTATATTGGGAAGAGTCTGTCTGTAACGGCCCACTAGAGTGTGTCAGTCTGTGTGGGTGTTTGTGTTTTGTTTGAGTCTGCAGTTAGTTGTCTGGGTTCGCACACACACACACACACACACACACACACACACACACACACACACACACACACACACACACACACACACACACACACACACACACACACACACACACACACACACCTAATAATGGGGAGCCGACGCTTTAATGGATAGTTTAGGTTAGCATTATATTGACATTTCAGAATAAATTTGGTCAGGGGACACAGTAAAGAAATGCAATATGTAGATAGCACATTTACTTGAGGAGCATTTTTGAAGCAGGTTTTACGGGTCATCTTTGAGGGAACAGAATTGATTTCCATTACTGGGGTTTATAGTACAGTGGGAAACATACTTATTTTCCTTCTTAAAGGCGATAAGCGATCCTCGCTACATTTGTGTCTCTTGGTCAAAGAAAAGAGCAAGAGCTGGAAGGCAATTAGCCGAACTGAGCACGGAGTGGAAGTGGAGGGGGGTGAAGAGAGGGAATGGTGTGTTCACATCAGCAATTCTAAACTCACTTGTTTACAGGCTGCATCTTGTTTGTTTGTTTTCAAGCAGAAACATAAAAACGACAGTATATGGGAGCTATGTGTTTTCTTTAGCAACAGCTACAGTCTATATACTTAAGTTCCTGTCATCATCAGGAAGCAAGAGTGCAACTCAGAGTTAGTTCGATGCTCGGGGAGGTGTATGCTTTACCGGCAGAGATAGTAACAAACTATTTTAATTATGCTTCTAATTACCTGAGGCTACAGCTCAATATCTAAGTCAATATTTAATGCATAGAAACCTGAGTGGCATCAGTATCTTAATCTGAATCACACAAAGCGAACAAATGCTTGAGGAAAGCGGGTAAAGCTGCTGTAATTACTACACTGCCTTTTAAAATTGAATTTAATGCATCAATATCCTCTTTTGATTCCTCCTACCGTAAGACGCAGGAATAAAGGCCCACGTCCTGGAGGTCAGCAGGTCGAAACCAGATGGCGTCCTCCTCCTTGCTCATGCGGACGCCGTCGAACGAGATGGGCTCCTCGAAGTCGCTGTGGCCGAGGCCGGAGCTGCGGTACCACATGAGGCTGAGGCCCACGCTCTGAGCCTGGCTGTAGTTGGCCCGGATGTACCCGTAGAACAGAGCGCACTTCAGCCGCACCGGCTCCCCCTGCAGCACCCGGTACTTCAGGTAGTCCACTGACCAGTCTGTACAGCCGTCCACTGCAGAGACACAGGCCACACGCTCATTAACGGCTCCAGGATGCAAAGAAATACGATGCAGCGCTCACAGCAAAACAATACAGCAACATTATGCATCTTCAAGTTACAAGAAAGATGAAAATCTATTAGCAATGTGACACTAAGCTGTTTAAAACATGAAGTATAACACTAGACGTAGACGTCACAGTTCATGGGTTTGTTCTGCTGGATTGTAGTTCTACTGCAGAAGCACACGCGTCTGCTCATTTCCTCCTGTCTGGGTTCTCGTGCCACCTTGGCCTCTGCAGAGATGGTTAAGACAACCTCCTGCAATATCCAAACATGCAATGAACTGTAAAATATGTCCATAAATGATGTCAAGCTCCAAGTGCTGAGGATGCATCGCAGCCCCGGAGCCGCGCGGTGCAAGGCTGATGCATTAACCGGGAGTTCAATCACGAGTGTGCAGCTGTATAGGTGATTCTGCTTGGGTGGGCTCTTTGTCTTCGCGTCTCATCCAGAGCCGACTGCTTATGATTTATTTCCACGCACTGGAATCTGCTCAACCCTCGCAGCTCTGAGACAGTTCAGTCCAAATTGGACACAGTGATAGAAAGGTGGGGGGATATTACAGGCATGTTGCCCTTCAGCGGCTACGCTACGACTACATATAGAGCAGAAAGGAGAAGAGAACATTAGACGCAAAGCAGAAGCAGCCGGAGCAGATCTATCTCAATTTAAATCCACCGGAAGTGAAGCCGCGGCCAGTCATCAGTCTCTGGCTAATGAAGCAGCCCAGCATTTGTTTATCCAGCAGGTGAATATTGGCTTACATGTGTGTGCATGTGAAGCAGAGAGGCTGAGACGGAGCGAGAGGGAAGCGGTGAAGTGATGCTGTGGTGAGATAAAGTAATAAGAACCCTGCTGTGTGCCGCTCTGTGACTGATACAGAGCCTCACGGGGACAGCTATGCTCGTAATTAATACTCTTAATTACCAGGGCAGTAATGTGTGCGTGCGCGTGTGTGTGTGTGTGTGTTTGCATGTGTGTGCTTTCCCTATACAAATGGTTGTCTGCCTAATTATGTCTGTTAATTACCAGCAGCAGGCTTAGTCACAAATGTGCGAGCTCACATACGAATGCAGGAGAGAGAAAGAGAGAGAGTGTGTGTGTGTGTGTGTGTTAAGGGTGGAGGTGGAAGTGTGTGTGTGTGTGTGTGGGGGGGGGGGGCTTAATGTACGCAGCCCCGTCTAATTGTGTCTCCTAATAACGAGGCCCCTATAGATGCGAACAGGCACGTGATACGAGTCAAGCAGCTCGGTGATAAACGCGCCGCTCCTTCTGTCGATGCATCTGCCAATAGATGAAGAAATACAGTGGCACACAGAACTACTCAGGCCCCACAGCAAATTAGGCTTATTGGCAAGACCTACAAATAGGAGCGCGTTCCCATGTTCTCCGTTGCCGTTATGAGCTGCTGCGAATGCGATGCAGCGCCACACACCAGCTTCTGGCTGCACGTCCAGGGAATCGTTTCCTCACAACGGCCTCCGGGTCACTGATATTTGGGCGTTTGTGTCTTTAAATCCCATCAGGGACTCTCTCTGGGGTTTAAGTCGCTGCTCTAGAATCTTCCTGCCGAGCCGAGCCTGTGGATCACAGACCCGCAGGAGGTGTGACTCCTACAGTAGCATGTGCTGATGCTTGGAGCCGTCCACCTACTGCAGGGCTTCAGCAGGAGCAGCCCAGGTCTCAAAGTACTGGACTGGACTGAATAGGCTAGAAAACCTCCATAGAACATTAGCAGAACGTCACCACCTCCTGTATGTGGCATGGGAGGTTCTCAAAGGGAAACCACAACGCTGTCATGATGCAGGTCTTTTGTGGTCAGGAGTTTTTTGTCAGCATTTGACTCAAACATGACAAGCCTTTCATGTTTGTGCACCAGGTGCATTATACCCCCCCCCCCCCCCCCCCGATCGGCTGCATCAGGCTTGTTTGCCTGCTAATGAGTGCTCTTATGAGAGATTCTGTTGAATAATTACCAGACGGCAGTCGTCATTAAAAATGCACTGTGTCAAATTTGGGGAAACCATTAGAAACATCAGTTGTGTTGCACTTTTTAAATGGTCCTTGTTAAGACTTGTTAATTGTAAACAGCTGAAAGTGTCCAACCTCTCCAAAAGCACCAAACCTGGAACGATACATGCCGCATTCCCATCAGATGACTCATGTCTATTTTGTGCATCTGTGCTCTCTGAACACGGAGCATTCATCAGAACAACGCTGAGGAGCGACCGTGGCTCATCTGAGGCACGTAACTCCTCTGTCCGCTCTGCATTTCAATCTGCTAATCAGCAGGGACAGTGGGGGCTTCATTCACCTCTAATGGACATGACCTCTACCTCGCTCTCACCCTCTCCACTCGCTTTATTCTAACAAGCTTCTATCCAAATCACAATAAAAACGAAAAAAAAAAAACGATTTCGTTTCAGCCTGAGATTCAGGCTCTGCACACATAAAAGTATGAACACACATGTAAAGACACACACGTACACAAGAGCAGGAGACCTTTCATTCCTGACAGACTTCCCAGTGGGAGGCTTTTGTAGGAGGGGGGGGGGCATATTTACGTCTGCAACTCAAAACGGCTTTATCAACTCAATTAGCAACTGACATTTTCCCACATCCACACGCTGGGCGGGAAAATCAATGCATCCCGCTGGAGGAACGCAGCTCTCCCTCCCCCCTCTCACCCCCTCAGCCCACATCCAGGACCGCCGCCCTCGTCCCTGAGGGTCCCGTACGGACACGTCCCCACGCGGCCTCGGACAGGAAGCCAGCACCGCGTCTCCACCAGCGCCGGGTCCCGATGCCGCTCCCAGTACCGGTACCGGTACCAGCCACGGGTCCGGCTCCCGCAGGATGTGGAGCCATCGACTGTGTGCGAGTCCCACAGAAACCTCATTACATTCTGCGTGGAAGCCGACCTGTCCGTCTTCGCGTGACACCAAACCGAGGCAATAAATACAGACCCCTGAGCTAGAATAACTGCACCCGCATGGAGGCGGCTGCGTTTCTTCCACCCGTAATCAAATTCAGGGCCTTCCTCACCTGCTTGGACGTCTCCCTCTCTCCCTCAGTAGTCGGCCGCTCCTCTCTCATCGCTACCTGCTCTCCTAATGAAGTGTAATTATCAGATGTTGGGTGGGCGGCCGGGTCCTCGCAGGCCATGAAGACGTTCCGCGATCTATATGTGGATAAGGACTCTTAATAACTTTGTCTCTCATTCTCTTTCTCTCCTCCTTCGTTTACACCCACTCCCAAACGTGATTCGATTTTCCAGCTCCCCACGCGGCCGACGCCGCTGCTCTAACGTGATGTTCAGCAAACACAGGGACCAAAAAAGACACGGACGCGCCCTCAAGTCTCCATCATCAGCTTCCCCTCATCTTATATTGGCCTTTTTATGTCTTTCAGCTTGATTTTTGTTGTTCAAGTTATTAGTTTTGTTCAAATACTTTTAGCCCAATGAGACCAAGACCTGATTTATTGGTCTGAATTAATATTAATTTCAGGTGAAAATCACAAACAATTCCCAATTTGTTAATTTATACTTTTCCATACTTGCCTTTAAGGAAATAAAGTGCACCCGTGTCCTGAATCTACAGGCAGAAGAAGCTGAATTTACCACTTGTGCCCACTTTATTTCTTTCTTCTCAGCTTTGCAAACACTGGAGTGAGCAGCTCAGGTGATATCAGTCTGTCTTATCTCTCCCTCTGCGTCGTGTCACTCAATATTTCAGTTTCAACATAGTTCTCCTCCTCTGACACTTTACCATTGTTCATTTATATGCAAATGTGGATCGAAACTGATAATTTCTCACCAACGACGGTAGCGAACTACCTTTGTTGTGCATCTCAAAAAGAAAGTTAGGCTCCACTTTCCTCTTTGTCTGCCTCTCGCTGTTGTGACTGCACAAAACACAAAGCATTACATTTATCTTTGAATTGTCATGTGACCTGGCAACATGTTGCAATATGCAAACACGTCATGCCTGCTTTTACAGCTTTGAGAAGATGTTTCTAGTTTTGCATTCATTTGTTGGAAACCTCTTGGCAAAACCAGTCACATATTTATTGTCGTATAACGTATACACATGTACAGTAATATACAATTATTATCAGATCTGAAGGTGGTAAAAGCAGCCAGAGAGAATGAAATGATGAGGTGTCTACATACTGTATGTGAAGCAAAGAAGCAGCGTGTGCTCAGGCCTCAGACAGCTCGATGACCAGCGTTTGCCTCCTGCCACCGCTGATACGGCCTGAATGTGGCTGCTCAGGAGGTAGAAGGTCATTTGTATTCTGTGCGTGGCTCTTCTACAGTGTTTCTTTCTAAAAGTTGCCTCTTCCCCTGCCTTGGTTCATTTGCAGCTCCGATGTGGGGGTGAAGGAGGAAACGGAGGAAGTGAGACCTGAGGCGAAGATGCTGAATGAGTGCTAAAGACCCTGTTGAACCTGCTTTGACCTCTAACTAGAACGGCCCATTTCGCTCCGATGATGTCCTGCTAACATTTTAGTGCATGTTTAGTGTCCTACTGTATTAGCTCAACCTTGTGGAAATGTGTTCGTTGTGATGATTTACTGATGCTACAATGGAATTATGCTCCAGATTACGTGCTTCTGTCTGGAACAAGTCTTTCATTTCTTCAGCAGAGAATTCTGCTCTCTGTCTACTTTGACATATGGAATTTAGTTTTGATTGTAACATACATGTATGTACTAGTAGTACATAAACAAAATCCACCCTGTGGACTATGAGTGCATCATAATAAACTTTGGTCATGTCTTCTGTAACAAATACATAATCTAGTCTGCATTTCATGTGCGTTTCTCTTATAAGGAAATGTAAATTAAATGATCACACAAAAACAAAAGACAGTGATCAGCTACTTGTGCATCTCCTCATGATAACAAATGAAATGTAAATAAAATCAGAGTTTTTGTTGCTCTGCAGTCATCCTTTTGCTTTATTATCATTTCTTACTGGTATTATTTGTAATACTTGCACTGAAATTGTGCTGTAATGCACAACAGTGATACAATAAACTATTGAACCTGCACCTGAGGACCACAAAGATGATACGGAAGCTGTAGACAAATGAAGTAAATGTAATTTCTGGCAGTAGATGTTGACATTTGCATACATATTGGCAGTGTAATTTCAAAGGCATCATGTAGCTTTGAGAGATAAACAGGAATAAAAGCAGAAAGAGAAGCAAATCCTCCGAACCACCCCACAGATGCTGAGCAGGTGTTTAGACGGGATCTCGGCGGCTACAAAAGCTATAAAGTAGTTTATAAGCAAATCGTACAAACTTTCAAGTTTGCCTGAAGGTGAAAGTCCTGTTTCTATTGTTGCACATAGAAACCAGGGTGGGTTTGTTGCCCTTGACCAAGTTCAGCACAGCTCACTCATCTGCTTTTAATAACTCTCCAATTGACTTCAAATTAACCAGAACCCGTTATAGAACAGAAATTTCCCCTGTTGTGTGAGAAAGGGTGTCACTGAAACATTAGCTTTTTGACTTCCCTCTCTTCCTCGCTCGCTCGCTCATCCTTTCTTCCTTTCTCTTGATGATAAAGGGCTCTTTTTAAAGGAGAACAGAACGCCTGTCAGGATTTGGCCAGCTGGAGAAAGTCATTTGAGGCCCAAATTGATGTGGATGAGACTCTCAATAGTATCTCCCCAATAGTGGGAGCAGGAAACAGAGGGATGGGGTGGCCGGGACATTGTTCCTCGTAAATGGCTCTTTATTTCATAGGCGAAGTTGGGAAATGAGCAGCGCCCTCCGTGGCTGCTGGTGTACAGAGGAGGACAGTCATGTGTAAAATAGAACGCCGGGAAACAGGAGCCGCTAATATCAGGACAACTGCAGCGTCTGCGGCTCACCTACATCACACGCAGTTTTACTGGCAATAACACATGCAAATAAAGTCCCTGCGGGCTGTAAAGTCCAGCCTGCGCGTGAGCACCATCCATCATGCTGATGCGTGGACGTGAATCTATACGGAGGCGCCCTGGACCATGACTGGAGGGAAAGGCCTGAGAGGGGTGAAGCTTTTCAAATCACAAATGCAAAGTGTGTGAACGCATTTGATTTCTGAGCGAGAGTTTCTGCGTGTGTCTGTGCAGGTGTCAATCTGATACGTAGAGTTAAAATGCCAGTGTGTGTGTGTGTGTGTGTGTGTGTGTGTGTGTGTGTGTGTGTGTGGATTCGGGCTGAGCTGTCACTCTGCTAATCTGCCCCAGTAGAAATGCAGCTTGGAAAATGTCATGTGAACATTGTGAGTTGTGTTTACACTAGCTGCCGGTTCCATCGCTTCTAATTTGACAAGTCATTATCACCCTCTCCCTCTCCCTCCTCCCTAAACACAGAAACAAAGAGGAGGAGGGAAGATGAAGGGGTCGAAACAAGGGCGTCAAACTCGACGACGACGCTCTCGAAAATCAGGTAATTCAGACAGAAGAGGAACGATTGTCTTCAGTTTCAACTTGCCATCATTCCAGAGAGTTATTCCCCACGGCCGCCATGCTTCTAAAATACAAAACACTCGATGGAAAAGCCTCACGGTGAAGCTGCTGGCTGTGTGGTAAAAGCAGCAGCTGGTGGCTTTCAGTGTTTAGGGAGAAGATTGGTGCGTTTCACACCCTCAGGCCCAGAGTCAAGTTACTGTAGCGGTGACAAGGAACCGAATGAGGATCGAAAAGACGAGAATGGGCTTTCAATTAAACAGCTGAATATTTATTTTCATAAGGAAGGATGATGTTAAGGTTGGAAAACTGAAACCGTGCTTGAGGTAAAGGGTTCAGATTGGGGAGAATTTACAAAAATGAATAGGGTTTTAGTGAAAATAGTTTTTCACTTATAATTACTACAACTTTTAAAGACACTGCTTAATATCCTTAAAGATTCAGAACAACAAAAATGCTCAGCAGACTCATGGAAGTCAGAGAAAAATTCCCTGTATTGATAAAATAAACACATTTTCAAACGGCCTCATTAAAGTTCAGTGGGCGACTGTTTCTGCACCTTTTCCCCGTGACCTCTATTACCACCTCCCGGCTCCCATCCTGGAGGAAACTACACGATGGGCGACAGCAGACACACTCACGGACGCATCTTAAACAGACGACCTCGTCTGACTGTTGACTGGACCAGTGGCAGCGGATCGGCTCCACGGTGACAGCTTCTCCTCATGCAGACCACTAAATCCAGCCAGTCCACCACAGCTCCACGCTCACAGGCACGGGTCCACGGCGGGTGTCAGCTCAGCTGTGCATCACTGTGGGCTTCTTTCATTATTCACCATGTTTCATAATTCAGTGTGACGAGGGTTCATCTGGGACAATAAGCATCACAGTGGCACTGGACACGTTCTGTAACTGTAGAATGTGTTTGTGTATATTTGATTTTTCTTTTTTGGAGTCACATCCGCGCTCCTTTTTCATCCCTTTACTCCAGATGCTGCGACTCCTCTTCCAGACAACCTCACCTGGATGGTGCTGGATGAAGTCACTGCTCAGCGGTTCAACGTAAACAGGTAGATGATCTCGTTTCATACTGGTGAATCTTTCTGCTGGCATTTGCTCAAGGCGGGTAAATCCGGGCATCGCACCAACAAACATCTGCCAGCAGAATGACAAATGTGGCTCGAGACGACTCGAAACACAACATCACTTCACACTTTGCAAAGAAAATGCACAACAAGCCGGAGTGTGTGTCTGTGACCAAACAACGCCACATTCAGCAAAGGGTCTCCGTGCTGTTGTTCTAGTTTCCTGTTTAGACCCGTTTACACAAAGCAGGAGGATGGAGCTTTGTCCATGTACACAAGCAGAGGCTTGCACTGAAAATAGCTGATAGCAGGAAATCTGTCTTTTACTGCACATCACACTAACAAAGGTCATAGTTGAATCAAAAGAGTGACTTTAAATCAAGGTGAGACTGAAAAAGAGCGGACGCATCCATCTATGCAGTCAGAGACATCCCCAGTGAGAGCTGGAACTCAGGGCCAGAGGAGGTAATGACACATCGCCCGAGGCCCCTCTCTCTGCCTCACAGTCATGAGCGTGTACACACAGGTCTATTATATCTGGAAGGTCACAGTCATACTAATTTGGGAAATTTTGAATTCAAATGTTCCAACACCTTGTACAAATATCTACAGGCTCATTTGGTTTCTATTCAAATGTCTTTTGCGTGTTACTGACGAAAGCAAACGGCCACAATGGACTCACCTTTGTTCCAGGATCTTAATTTGCATATGCGGTTGAAGTTCAGGTCCTAAAGCCGACTTCAACCGTAAATGCAAATTATCCCAGTCACATCTGCTCCTAGCATTTAAGAGCAGACATGACAAGACCACCGAGCAACAATAGAAACGATCAAAGGGTTCGCGGACAGATCTGCTCGACCGAGAGCTGAACATCACGTATGCGCGCTGTGTAGTGGGTGAATGCAGGGTACAGTGCGCGTACAGTACCAACATCTGCCTCGCGCATTACACCATTTACATACATTACGAGAGAGGACGAATGAGCAAGTGCTGAAGATAAAAGAACGCATTCAGTGAAGATGAGGATAAAGCCTGGTGCATTAATAATGCAAAAACAATTACCCCCATTATGACAGTGGCCCAGTTTAAAGCATGTGCATGTGTGTTTTCCTGCGTGTGTGTGTGTGTAAGTAAAATGGATTCCTCAAGTGAGTTGACGCCAATAGTTCGTCTCCCTCGACGGCCGGAGAAATAAAAGCCGAGCGGCGCGTTGGTGCGCGACGGGGACGAGGAGACGCAGAACAGATGAAACGGACAGAGCAGCGAGACAGGCAGGCTGCTCTAAAGTATTTATGTAGCTGGAGATTTCTGTCCCTGATTCCGAGGCCAATTAAAGCTCTCCTCTAAACGAATGTGCCTGTGCAGGAGCCAGAAAAGGAAACGGCAGCAGTGGCAAAACTGCCGAAGCTGCGGCGCTGCTGCTCGGCCGTTCACAAAGGTCGAGGACGGAGCGCTGCACGGCCCCGGAACGCAGTCCACTCCATTTGATGTGCTTGTACTGAAATTCTGATTTACTGCCTGTGTTTAAAGCTGCAGAGGTCCCCCGACGCTAACCTGTTAGCTGCGAATGAAAGCAATCCCCTTTACATCTGGAGCCGCTGAATTATTCAGCCGCTCGCCAATAAGAGGGGATGAGGCCTTTGGGCGGCCACTTGTCAGACAGATGACACACATGCTAACATGCGCCGCTCTCCAGGGGCGCACACACGTTCCTCTCATCGGGGGCCCCGCAGCCCATCCCTGAACAACCAGGAGGGAGCGAAGCGGCGACGGGAATGCAGGGAAATCCCACGTCGCTTCGTCCTCCGGCTGCAGGGCCGGGCGGCGCATGTGCAGCTTCAAACAGGAATTAGCAGCATTTCATTGTAATAGTGATTGAATATGGGTCCCTGGGGTTCGGCTGCTCATTGTTACCAGGACTTGTAAATCGACAGTAATCCTCTCAGAGCCGACCAGGAGCACACATACACACATGCACGTGCAAACACGTAAAGAAGCAGGATCTCAGAGCAGCTTTAAAATGCTGTGTCTGAGTCCTGGACTCTCGGGTGTCTGCTGTGGTCGTGATGATATGAGTCTGGGAGCAGGACTATTTTAGCCAGAGTTTGGTTCCTTGCACCGACTACTGCCCATGCTGCTCATTCCTTAACACTTGGCCTCCACCCACGCGTGCGCCCACGCCGCGGCAGAGACGCCGGCAGCGCGGAACCCGCTCGCAGCCGGGCTGACTCCATCCCCTGCGAGCTCCGCGCGGCCGGGATTCACCTTTCTCTGCACTCCATATTTACAAATCTAGCATCGGCTTGTGAACTTCACAGAGGCCTGCACAGAAAAAAAAACCCCAAAAAACCGCAACACACAACAGCAAAAGCCCGGTGAGCTGGAGCTGCTAAGCACTTCAGCCCCGACTGAAGAGGTGAGAGGAGGCAATTGTACGGTCCTTGTTCGGGACACAGCCAAGACAAAACCCTGCTTTAGCAGAGCCACAATCATTTAATCCCTGCTCCTTTTAGGGGTTTGGACACAAAATGGGTATTCCAAGCTGACACGCTAAATTGCTCTCATGCTTCAAGGGCTTTTTGTAAGGAACCGTGCACATAAATGTTTCCATTTGCACCAGTGCAGCAGAGTTACCTTAAAGCTAGTTTTCCTATAACTAATCTCCTCTGGAAAGCGTTCTCACTGTTTTTAAAGTTCAACCGCTCCAACATGAACTGAATGAACTGATGCTAGCTCAAAGGAGCCGTAGCCCAAAACCCAGTCAACGCGTGAGGTGACAGCCTTGCATTAATTGATTGAGCCGCCGCCCCCGTCTCGCGCCCGCTCTGACACCGAAGGATGGGGTTGGAAGGGCAGCACATCTCTGCAGCGCTGCCCGGCCGCTCCGTGATCCTGCACCCGTCCACGTCAGGACACTGGTTGAGATCACAGGCTCATTAAAAACACACAAGACTACGCGCGGCAGCTTTAGGCGCAAATATAGAAGCATTGTCAAGACCGATGAACTGATTTCTGTGGGAACAGAAATATTTCAATAAATGAGTGTTGAATATAAAATTGTATTTTACAATACAAAACCAGCAAAAGAGCTACTCAAGTCCCTCAAATTACTACTTAACGGTCCAAGTCTCTAATAGACTTACAAAACGCTTTTGTCTTGATAAAATGCAATCTCAGGCGCTTGACTGGGACTCGTGGGAGCAACCGCAGCCGCCGTCCGTGCTCACGCCCTGCTCCCACATTCATGTGCATGGAATAATCCGTGCCCACAGACACACGGCGCTCAGAGACGAGCACACGCTGCCGCTGCTGCTCTCAGGCATGAACTGTACAGTATATACTCGTTTCACGTTTAAGCTCACACTGGGCCAATGTTCCTATCTGGTGCAGAGGAGGTGTTGTGGAAATAAATATTTTATACTAGAATCTAATTGCATTCTGTGGCCCTGAGCACCCTACCAGACAATCTGCGATACCACTCTAATGGCTATGCTCAGCTGGACAGCGCGCGCACACACACACCTTATCTCCCTAATAGGCTCAGCATCTGTGGAGCTCTCCCACATCTGTGTTCTGTGTTTGTATAGCAGTGGACTCTCGTACAGGCCACATACTGCAGGTTGGGCTCATTGTATTATCCTGAAACGTACGCCCAGTCGTGCCGCGCAGGGCGGATCGCGCCCTTTGTGTTTCTGCTTATTGACCGGAATAGCCTTGCACATCCCACATGAGAGGGTTGCGAGGGTAGGCAAACAAGTGCTGCAGCCTGAGGGACCGTATAGCGTGGGTGATGTGTGCCTACCCACTTAGTGCACAGCCACTGGAGTGTTGCATGAATTAGTACTTGTACCAGCAATAAGCGGTGGGTTTCTGTTTGTTATGGTTGTATTAATAAACACGTGGTTGGTAATCCTTTACATTTAGACAAAAAACAACGCTGAGATTTGATTGATCGCCGCATTTGTGTATCACGAAGGACTATGCAGCACAGGACAGTATCGGGCTTTCAGCTTCATGAACCCGCACAACTAATACATGGATAACTCGATCCAGTTCGGGCTACAAGCCACAGAGATTAACCATCGTCCTCCAATGACGGCCGCACTCACGACGGACAGAGCCAGACTCATAATCTGAGAGAAAGGCCAAATCAATATCCACACAAGCCTCAAAAAGCTCCATCAACCTCCGAGTCCCACCAAATCCCACGTCCTCCATTTTTAATAAGAGACTGGGTGTAATTGTGAGGACACGGCCGGGCCTGGACCGGCGCCTCCCTCTATACACAGACAAAGAGCAAACAAATAGTTGTAGGCAAATATTGTTTTTAAAGGTCGAGCTGTTAAAACTCAAGGCAGTAAAACAGTGTTGTTCGCTGCAGCTGAAGGCTGCTGCATCCGCGCCTGCTGTACTGCGTTCACGCCGGATGCAGGACCGCTGAGGTCCACAGAAATCCCTTCAGGATTACCCAGTACGGCTGCGTGTGCGATGCACAGTCACAGGGCGCAGCCAGCGTTCACGTATGAATAAATATGAGGAGGAATCAAATAAATAAAAGGACGGCAGGGAAAAATAATCCTGTTAAAGATCAAACAGCAGGCTCCCTTCCCCTTTTACACCCATGCTCCTCAGCTCGTCTGCGCACCCACCTTTGCCTCCTTCAGTCCCCACTTCCTTTGCTTGTTAACACTTTCAATATTCATTCCCTTTCTCTCCGTCGTCCCCCTCCTTTCCCATTTCGCGGCCGTATCTTTAATCTGGCTCCTTCTACTTTTTCCCCGGCCGACATTCGCCGCTGCTTCGTCTCCCGCTCTCTCCTCCTCTCCAGTGCAGAACGAAATGGAGATTAATGAAGGGAGGAAGAAGTGTCTGTCATCCAGACAGTCTTCTGCCGCCACCACAGCCAGTAATGCACTGGATCTATTCAAAACACACCGGGGAAAGCTCTGTGCTAATACTGCTCCAGCAGAGAAGAACCACAGATTAGCTCCCTACTTCTGTTTAGATGCTGTGTAAATACTAGCCATACCGCTAATAAGCACATTCCTTCCTAAAGTTCTGGGCTGTTTGGCATATGGGCCACTTTCTCCTCTCTCCCTTTTATCCTATCATTGAATGATATTCAGAGCACACCCCACTGTCTCATTTCCTCTCTAAGTTTAAATCCTGACATGTGACGGCCGCTCGCTGCTCACACGCCAGTCAAACAGCTCTGATAAGCCCCGCAGGAAATTGACTCGTATTTTAGAGCTTCATCTCCCCACATCACATCCTTCCACCACCCATCACGCCCTTGGTTAGAGGTCAAGCAGCTTTCGCTAATCTCATATGCAAATCTGCGCATGGGACAGAGTGGATGTGAAGGTGATGCATGAAGCGCGTCCATAATTCATGAGCAGGTGACATGTTAGACGGAGCTCTTTCATACTTACGCCACTGCATAATCACCGTCTTACACTTTGCTCGGTGCAGAAATGCTGCGCAAACGCATGAAATACCTGAGATGTCAATTTGTGTCTAGTGCACGTGGGTGTGCGGTCACACAGAGAACAGTCATATTTAGCATCAGTAGCATCTGGCCTCTGCAACTCAAAACAATCCCTAATATTCTTCTCTTTATATTTCTATTAGATTATCGTGGTGATGTGTGTGTGTGTGTGTGTTTATCTGATAGGGTAAAGGAGTGCACTTATCTCAGCACTACACAAATTGCTTCACTTAAAAGCAAACGCTGTGATGAAGTTGATACATTTACTCACAAGGTAATTACAAGCATCAATTAAGCGCCCTTCCACAAACAGAGCAGTGAACGCCACATTTAGCACTACAATCGGCAGCGCAATCCCATACGCGCCCATCAAGGATCTGCATTAGCAGCTGTGCTATAGATTCATCTGTTTATCTGTGTTTTTTATGTCCTGCACTCTCTGCCTGCCTCGATGGTGCTTTCAAGGCACAGACGTGTCCTCTGGAGCTTTTCTGCGGCAGCGTGCATGGCAGCCTGGGGAACGCAGCAGGGGGACGGGGCTCATTTGACTCCACTACTGGTGAGAGCTCGGCAGAAAACTGACAGCGAGGCGCACGCGGCTGGGACTGCAGTTAAGTCGACAGGAAGACTCCCGCAAAGCCACTGCAGATATGCTCCGAGCAACCGGAGCATGAATTACATGAAAGCGTTTGCCCAGTTAAAGCCCAAATGAAACACACAGATTTCCTTAAAGAGCGACCTGTCTTGATGCCTTTAGGTGTAAGTTTGGGGACTACATGTCTATGTAGCGGTTAAGCTTCACTGCGCTTTAATGATGCCGTTAAATAGCGCTCGGCTTCGAGCTGGTGACATCATCAAGAGGATTTCTTCCGTTCACAGTCATCTGGAGGAACGCCCTGAGCAGCACTCATCGGACCGACCACCAAATGATCAGATCATCGTCGTCCGGGAGACTTCAGCTGACAGAGCGATCAACATCATTTACACGATCGGACTCCTTCAGGTAGAACCCTGAGCAGCACGTTGGACGGTGAAGCCACCTTTAGCAGGACCATGGGGCTTTGATAGATACAAGCAGTGACCTAAAAAGCTGCAGGAAGACCTGTGGCTTTGTGGCAGGAGGTGGCAGAAACCGTCCATTTAACCTTGCATCTGTAATTAAAAAAAGCAACTGTGACGTTCATGTGCTTTTGAACAGCTGTTCCTTTATTTCCTAGCAATTTTCTCATAACCCTCCTCCTGCTCCTTTTCTTCTAAATGTCACAGCAAGAATCAACATCATTAATTGTCATGGAGTGATCTCTTCATGTTACATCCCCCACCTCCTGTTCTTTATTCTCTACATGTTTTCATCCTTCATCATAATAAGCCTGGGTGTGTGTGTGTGTGTGTGTGTGTGTGTGTGTGTGTGTGTGTGTGTGTGTGTGTGTGTGTGTGTGTGTGTGTGTTCCACGCTCATCTGTGACTCTTACATGGCAACTGCTGGGACCCTGAATGCAACTCGTCCCCCGATTCCCCACATAATCGCACACAGCGCTGTGAAGCAGAGCAGCCACATTAGCATCAGTCTGGGAGCAGCTGCTGTCAGGGTAACGCATACAGTTTACTGTACATACAGTAAGCTAACTGACAAGGTAGCGCTGTGCGTGTTTATCCTGATCACCTGATCACAATGAAATAAATGATGACACATTCGCTCTCGCATCAAGTTTGTTAATTACGCTTCCTGTGAGGCCTCACGTTCAGGGTTTCATACACAGTAAGTGGGTCGGTGTGTGTACAGTACATAAGGTAGATGACTGTGGGTCACAGAACTGCTAGTTTCCTTTCCAGATAGAAGATGAAAAGCAAGAAAGCTGAGCCCAAAAGAGAAATGTGCCGCTGCTGAAAGGTCCTCTCACTGAAGCGAAGCACTCAGGACGACACGGCTCTGCTCCTGTTGCTGCTTCCTCCGTCTCAGGTCCAGGCGGCTGCAGCAGCACTTTCTGTGACTCACCATCAGACTTGTACTTCA
This sequence comes from Betta splendens, assembly GCF_900634795.4. Classification (NCBI taxonomy): domain Eukaryota; kingdom Metazoa; phylum Chordata; class Actinopteri; order Anabantiformes; family Osphronemidae; genus Betta; species Betta splendens. The sequence goes on along the minus strand of NC_040899.1, from coordinate 6,000,148 downwards.
GTCTAATCTTTTCACAGCTTTGCTAAAGTGCTGTGGCTTTGAGGTGAACTGAATATTTGGACTCGGGAGCGCAACATGACCGTCCTGTGAGTTACACCTCATTACAGAATAATTAATTAATAAACGTGGCAGGCAAAGGGTTACGTTTTCTCCGTTGCCCTCCTCAGTTTTACGTCTTTCACTCCTCACTTCCACGTCATTCATATGCTAATGTTCGTATTTTAATTCCTTTTTGCCCTCCCATCTACTTGCAGCGTGCTCGCTCTCCTCCACCCTGCTAATATCGGCGTTTCTCTCATTCCCCTCCCCCCATCCTCTTTCTCTTGCCTTCCCCCCCTCTTTTGATCTGCGAGCTGAATTATTCCATCTTACCCAGGCTTTTAATTCTCTTGATTGAGCCAATTACCTTCTGGCTGAATCAATGTGGGAAAGGTAATGATTTAAATGGCTGCCGCATAAAACCACATAACCACTTCAGCTGGTGCAAAAAAAGGGAGGGAGACGTGGAAGAGAAAGGGAGGAGGAGGAGGAGGGAGCGAAGGAACGTGGTTTGGGGGGGGGGGGGTGATTATCCTCTCTTAACACAGCCGTGCATGATTCAGCACGTACGTCTAAGTGTTGCGTTTTGTGTCCCTGCCTCTACCTGTTGTACTGGACGACACAATGTACATGCGCAGAGGGAGGCAGGCGGCGCAGACCCACTTTCCTCATGGATTATCTAAAATGTATGGGCACAGAGGAAACTGGGTCAGTCTGATCCTAAATGGTGCCATCACGGCAGAAACCTACTAAGTCAATGTCTTCTCTGCCGTCGTCCTACTCTCACGCCCACATTCAGCTCATGGAACGTGTGCAACCCTAAACACACATTTGTATCGCGCCCATGTGCACACGGCAAAACACACACTTTTCCCCATCACTGCGACTCGTCATCTCCTGTTGAGTGAGCTGTCCCATCCTATTTGGCCTGCCTCCTTCATCCTCCTATCTATTATTGATGTAATGGAGCATTATATCTAAATGCAGCCCTGCTTGTGACAACCACTTCAGCCCAGAGGGAACCAGGTCACTGGCTGCGAGCGCCTACCGGCTTCGCTCTGGGCCGAGCCTGTGAGGAGACGGATGAATGATTGGGCAGGTGGTTATCTTGGGCCGGGCCTGACACAGATAACTGAGGCAAGGAATGTTCTCCATAGAAAACCATCGCCCAGAACAGTTTTCCTGCATGAAATACCCCACACTGCTCCGCTCATCAAGCTGTTAAAGTAATGGATTCGTGTCATTAGAGCCTATAATAATGTCTGGTATGTAAATGTTCCTTACAAAGAGCCACAGCCGGGAGCTGGACAACAGTAGTGAGTTCATCTGTTATTATCTAAAAAAGGAAAGTGTTCTCAGTTTCTATCAGGCTGCATCAGTCATCGGTTTCACTTACAGTATTTTGCTTATTAAATTGTAATTAAGGATCATTATATCAGCTGCATCTCACAGTAAATCACCCACTGTCTACAGAATTAGAGCTAGCAGATAAACAGAAAAAGGTTTTTATAGAGGTTGTGTTAAGTTGTATTGTCAAAATGTCAGCAACTGGACTTTTTTTATTCTATTCTTTTCAGGATAAAATTAATCAATCGTATCAGAAATAGAAAATATTCAATTCAGACCAATTTAAAGTGTCACAAACATAACTGCTGTCGGTTCAATAGTAAACTTAAAGTGACTTGAGAGGAACACAGATATAAGAAGAGGGTCCTGTTTAAACAATGGGACGTCTGGTGGATCGCAGCTCAAAGGCCGACTGCAGCTGTGGTGTGTGTGTGTGTGTGTGTGTGTGTGTGTGTGTGTGTGTGTGTGTGTGTGTGTGTGTGTGTGTGTGTGTGTGTGTGTGTGTGTATTATTGTGGCAGTAAAGGACGAACGACAAATGTCTGGCCTCAAGATAAAGTGGCTAAATTAACCAGTGAGCTGCCGACGGCCAATCCTTATTTAATTACACTGTTTTTAATTACTCAAAGCAAACACAGAGATTGACAGCTGTAATTAGTTTAGAGCCCCATCGCGTATGTGTGTCCTGTCTCTACAACTGCTTTAACTGGTTGTACAGTGTTTGTTTAGGACTAAACCGGGTCTCTCACTTAGACCCAAGTCAATTATCAGTTCACTGCATAGGAGCAACCACTCGGTGACATCAACGTGATGACTGTGACTTAACAACAGCAAATGGGCACAATCCATGGGAGGAGCTCGTATACTCACATTTTGTCACTGTAATTTTAGGATTAATTTCATCTGATTTACAATTTGATTTCCATTTACCATTTTAGAAGATGCTTAATTAACATATTTGCTTTCTTAGGTGGAGCAGCCTACTCTACCTGTGCGCTTCAAGATTAGACTTTCTGGACTTTCATGATTAACTATAATATTGTTGGGCTGCAAGATTCCTCACATCCGTGTTACTGATGGTGCGTGAATCAGTTTCTTCTCCTCTGAATGCTTTCATTTATTTTCTCATGATTCAACTACATTTCTTGTGCACTTAAATCTCTCTGCAGCCTCAGGTTGTTCCTGCGGTGCCCGTTCACCACCTTTCCTCCTCGCTGCTCCCTCGCCCCCCCCCCCAGCCTTCCCCTCGCTCCCTTTCAGCTCCTGCCACTTCCCCTCAGATGGCATAATCCCTATCATATTGTCACATTACAGGAGTTCAGATGCTAATGGCTGTCCTGCTAATCCAGCTGCCGGCGGGCCTGGACCGGCGCCGGCGCCGCCTGGCTCCGAAGCAGCTGCGCCTTGCTCGGTCACGCCAGCGATGCACCAGGGATCAGAGACACCGAGCGACCAGGCCGGTAGCGGCAAGGCTGGGTGGTAAAATGGAGGCCTTGAGCTGCTGCGCGTAGGACTGCGGGAAAGAAATGTGCTGGACAGGAAGAGGGAAGCTGGAAGGGAGTAGAACATCACAACAGAGCTGGAGGCAGCGGGAAGTGGAAGGTCAGTGGGAGAAACGTCTTACAGCACAATAAGAGAAGCATTAATACAGTTTGGAAGCTTCAACCAAGACCACGTGACGAGACGTTAAATAAACACGTGAGCTCAGGATTCAGAGGGGATGCAGATACAAGCAGTAGCTTATTGAGCTGTGGATGTGAATGGGCCTCGGCAGGCAATTATGGTCATTACTGTCTCCTACAATCTCTGTGAAACAGAAATGTCCCGTTCTATGGGCAGCTGGGAACACGTACAACCGCTCCAGAGCGGTTGGCGTTTGTTGTGAACTTCTTCCAACCGCTCTCCCGTCTATTAGAGGACAGAAAATCAGTTTGCCCACAGTATAATCCAAGTATAACACCACATCAAAAAATTTAAAGGGAATTAAAACGCCCTGCGTTTCAATAAAACATCTGCCCGAAAGCGCCGTCCTATTAGTAGAAAGCTGTCGTTCAGCTACTTGAAAATAATTTGGTTAATTTGGCTGAAAAAACGGGTTCAATTATTGAAACCTACAGTGGAGCACAAGAGAGGGACACAGAAGTGGACTGAATGCACGATCAGCCTACGAGTGGTGTTCAGTCGGCCTGTAGAGAGGAGGCATCCTTCACCTTTCCTGCTTCAACATTACACTTCACCGTCACACACGCGCACACACGCACACGCGCGCACACGCGCACACACACACACACACACACACACACACACACACACACACACACACACACACACACACACACACACACACACACACACACACACACTGTGCATGTGGTGTGTTCTTGTGTTCTGGGGGAAAGCAGCGCGGCGATGATGGATGGCGACAGCAGGCAAATGTCTTGTTAATAGATGAGTGGAGTACATCAAGATCAACAAAGGATCACGAGGAGCCACGATAAAGCCCGGACTTATCTGCTAATCTGACCGGTTTGCCGTGGGACCAAATCCAACCTAAAACAGAAACAATCAGAGCACATCCCGCGACTGAAACTTCATTATGGGCCGCTCTAAAACCCAGGAAACGGAGGCTTGCTGATTTCCCCCAGAGCCGAGACCCTTGCATAAATCGTGTGTGTCATCTCAGAGTCCCAGTGTTTAAGGAGGGACCCCCGTTCTCAAACAGAGCCGTTTGGACAGTGGATGCTGAGCCTGGGTACTCACTCCTTGTGTACACAATGATTCACCTCCTGTCTGTGTGATCACGCGGTTTATCTTTCATTAGATTATGAGATCTGTCCATTATAGAGGAAACCCTTGGGTTACAGTGCTATTTATTTACTCCTTACTCCCAAGACAGGAAAATATACAGGGACAAACACATAACGTGAACATTTCTGTTATTTAATGGGAGCGTATTTGAATTTCAAAAGCTTGAATCCTTTATGTGAATCCTATAATAACCTTCATTACACAGCATGTGAGGAGCGCACAGTGTGCAGCCGCTGCTTTAAATGGCCGGTCTTTGAGGAAATAAGTTGTGTCTGATGTTCTCACTGTGACAAGACAAGGTCGTAAACATTCTGCTCCCGCTGCTTCTCTGAGCTGCCGCCGGACTGCTGAGCTGAGAGGGTCCGGAGTTCACAGGTAACGATTTCACCCAACACACAACACCGCGCGGAGAGATCCTGAGAACATTTAAATGAAAGGAATAGCGGTGGAAGAAAAACAGGCTGTTGAGCTCCTTCCTGCTATTGTTGAGTCTTTATTCCGAGTTTGAAGAGAGGGTCTGGAGGTCAGAGTGGTTAGGAATGTGTACTTAGAGGGTTGAAAGGAAGGAATGTCGTTCCATGATTGGCCGAGATTCCCAGAGGGAAATCGGTGAAGCTTGAGGAAGCGTCTGAGGCTAATCTTTCATTAGTATGCTGAAGAAACGGCCGAGACTTGGACAGGAAGACAAAAAAGACACACATTTGACATCATTTAATGGTTCCACCGCCTCAAATGTGAAGACTTTAAGCTTCTTGCTTTGCGAGCGTCGTTGGCATTCAGGACGTTGTGATATTAACTGCAGCACAAACCTGAAGCTACAAAGGAAATCCAAACCCCAGCAGCTACACATTGTGGAGAAGTGCAGAAACGTCAGCTGAGGTTTTCTGAACAATAACCATCAGTCAGACTCCTGCGCTCCAGATGCAGGAGCCCTGCGCTGATCAGCTGACTGCAGGGCGGTAATTCATTAAAGCAGCTCCTCAGGAGATAATAATAGGAAGCAATAGATGCTCAAGTAAAAGAAAAAGAGTCACAGCGCCTTATTAAGGAGCAACAAATACAGAGACAACCAGTCCACTGCATTGAAAACGCACTGAGGTCTGTTCCAGTAATGAGAGGAACCGGAGCTGTATTGATCACATGCAGTGGATCACAGAACCGGTGTCAGTCCCTCTGAGCCCACTTTATTCACTTCAGAGAGATACCAGGAAGCAGACACAATCTTCTCTCATTTACCACACTTTCATTTCCCTCGTCACAAACGTCCTCTAGGCACCGTTTAAAGGTTCTCTCCTACTGTACCGCATCTCCTCCGAGCTCCGGGATCTCTGCTTCCGTGTGTCAACCTCTTTATTTATGTAAATCCATTTGCTGTGAGAATGAAGCTTGTCTAATGTCCTGAACACTACTGGATTTTATGCCTTTTCTTCCCGTTAACGCTGGAATAATGAAAATGTAAATAGTGTTAAGCTGGGTATCTTAAGAGAACCTCTTAATGAAGGGGAGGCATTTTTAGCTTCAAAAGAGCCCTGGCATCACAGGCTACGACGTCACATACAGCGAGCCGCTGAGGCATTTGCATGGGAACCGGCTGGAGAGCGAACAATATAGGAATTCAAGATGTGTGGTAAGAGCTGCCTTCAAATAAAGCTCAGAAGAAAATCTTTTCAAGTGACATTTAAACTGGAATGCTTCAAACACCATTCAGGCGCCTTTCTTTCCAGTTTGTTTCCTCAGGCCAGTCAATCTGCAGGGAACAATCTAAGGAGATGTTAATCAGGCCTCCGTCCGACCTCACTGTGACACGGAGCGGCGCTGGGGGGAAAAACCCAGTGTTTGGTCAGACCTGATCATATCAATGTTCTGCCTCCAACGCGCACGCTGCTTCAGCAGGTGAGAGAGGAGAACGCGCCGCGCGTTTCACCAGCGACGGAGGAGAGGAAAACGGGGCCGGGGCGCGCGGCGGCGGCCTCTTATTTGTGCGCTGATGAAAAGATTGAGTCAGACGAGAGCGATTTCAAACCGTGAACTCGTTTAGACCCACTGCTTTTTTCCCCCCATTAAGTGGAGGACTCTGCATATTTACACCGCGCTAAACAAAGCCGGCACAAAACACCGCCGGTCCTCTTCAGCCACGGCCGCAGGCGCCGTGGCGGTGCGTAATGTCAGGACGTGACACGGCGTGGGGCACGACGGGGGGAGGTGGAGCGGTTATTTTTGGTCTTTTGTGTGGATTCAGCACTGATCACGCCGCTGACTGAGTGGAACAGTACAGCTGAGACTCGGGTAGGTGTAATTATAGGTGATATGCATGTTCCTGCCCAGTATGGGACTAATGACAACTGATAAAAGCCCATTGTTCAATCATTCTGTATCATTCTGGCTTAAGAAGAATAAAATACTTTTTTATGGCTTTGCTAATGTGACCTACTGTATATCAGTAACCTAATGCTGTATTAATTCTACTTAAAAGGAGCAGAAATACCAGAGGATCTGAAGCGAAGGTTCAAAATGTCTTTTCCAGAACAGATGAGTGTTTGCTGTCACCGCTCTAAATGTCGCCAGCCCCTCTATTGATCGTGGTCTTCATGGACTGCAAAACAGCGTGTTTGCCCTCGCTACGCTGTTCAACCTTGGGCCAGCTCTGCATTAGCACATGGGCCCGTTAAGTCAATCCCAGAGCTACTCAGCCCAACAGACCATTGGCTTGATCTCTGACTGTAAAAGCCCTTCAGCCTGGCAAGTTAATCCTGGAGTGTGGTCGGCCAATCAAGTTGTCGGGCCGGGCTTGCTGTCAATAGCACATTTAGGTCAAAGGGACGGAACACGCAGTCCTGCTCCTTCATCAAATCACCATGAAACATCCAAGCATCCAAATATATACATACATGCATGAACTGTACAGTATGTGCTCATTATTAGCAGAACAGAATCAGTCTAAGGGGCTGGGACGTTTGTGGGTCTTTATTTATTGATCATCATCTGAGATGAAGCTGCTGGAAGCAGGAGAAAGGTGACTGTGCAGTCGCCAGAACCACCCACATCTGCAGTGGCACAGAAAAATGAAGGGAGAGGAAGACGTACAGTAGAGGACAGGGGAGGTGCTGTGGCAACAAGAAAGGAAAGGCAGAAAAGATCGGGATAAATAAAGAGCGATGGAGGGAAACGGAGAAATAAAGACAGAGGCAGATACGGAGACAGCACTATTTACGGTAGATTAGTTGTTATGGTGATAAGTAGAAGGGAGAGGAAGGGATGTAGTTGTCAGGGTGATGGGGCTGTGCTGGGCTACTAATGATATGTAAAAATAACTGTGCTTAGAATTCACCCTACCTTTGCAAAAAGAGGCCCACAACGCTAACAGCCGACACGCAAGACGAACACACGGGCTCCTCTCATTAGCATGTGGAGATGTACCCCCCCCCACGGTCTCAGCATGGAGCCCCCTTTTTCTCCTGCGTCTGTGCTTAATGAGGGAGCGGAGCTGGATACACAACGATGCGCTGCGGTCTGACGCCGGCGGTTCCTGCCGACGCCGACTGAGTGCATCACTTTGACAGAAGGAGATGACAGAGGACTGTGGGTAATTGTAGTTTAAATGGCCTGAAGGGTTTTCTAGAGCGCTGGTCTTTGGAGTTGTGCTGCCTGCGGTGCAACCTCCAGGTTTCCCAAAGACATTTGATATAATCACTGTGAAAGAACAAATGATATCTTAGGCTTGTTGATGGGTACAGTGCAGCGCTCACTGTACGCTGAGGGGCAGTCGTTTCACTCCACTGTCCTTACTGTCACATTACAATGCTGCATCTCATACAGCCAGATGTCTGCTGTCGCCCATAAAACATGACTTCATATGCATTAAGGAGCCAACAATCGTTCGGTGTTGATGAACATGAAGATCAGAGGTCACGAGGTCACAAGGCTGCTTGTCTGACCATTAGGATGAGTGGAGACGCTGAGAGAGTCAAAGGGGAAACAATGGGAAACCTACACAATTCTACAGCAACAGTCTGGATTCACATGATGCCCACTCAACGTGATCACACAGACAGACCGACTCTGACGAAGCCTCAGAGCACGGATTTCCACCCTTTAACGTGGAATGAACCTCTTTGATACCTATAAAAGCGTCTTCACATTTAATTAGCTGGAAACACCTCCGTCTAGATGAAAGCCCACTCACTCACACGTACACATGCTGAATGTTAGATTGTATTTACTCATGCCACAAACATGAATGATCCCACACAATAACTGGTTCATTATCATGGACGACCAGCGCACATATATCACAGCAGGCGTCCCCCCAATCATCTGTTCACTTTGGAATATATTGCCTCATTCCGCACACCCAAACACAAATAGCATCACACACACACACACACACACACACACACACACACACACACACACACACACACACACACACACACACACACACACACACACACACACACACACACACACACACACACACACACAGTACATGTCATTTCTCAGAACACACATTAACTGGAGGGAGCAGCTTCAGGGGCTGCGGTGGTGTTTAAATAGAAAACCATCCGGGGGGAATTTTAGGACCTTGGGCATAAAAGCGATGTCCCATCATGTGGTGTTCTCATGTGTGACCCTCCACCTGCTCTTGATGCTCTCAAACCATCTAAACATTATTTCCAAATGAAGTCGCGCCTCCACACGACGCCTACTAATGGCCGACTCCATGGACACAGACCGATACTATCGTCGTAACAAGGTCCGGCTTTGACAGACAATCCAATCAACAATTTTCTTTAGCGGGCAAATAACGACGCAGTCAAATATAATCCTGTACCTTCCTATAAAAATCAATGTATTATGGCTCGATTGCCTCCGTACGCCGCCCCATGCTACGGCCGCGCGGCTGTCGTGATTGGAGAGGAGAAAACAGGCTTCCTAATCGACAATGCACCATCCAGGGGCGGCCTGGCTCTCCACAAGAAAGCTATTTAATCTCCAGTCTGCATGTGATCAATCTCCCAGCATAGTGTTACTGCAGCGCAGGCCATTCCTCATCATTTAGAGGCGAGGTATTGACCAGGCCAGGACAGCCTCCGCGGCGCAGTCGTGTGCGTTTGCGAGCCAACGGCACCGAACGGGCCTTGTTTCTTTTCCCCCTCATTGCAGATTTGTGCAGTGCGCGTCTGCATGTTTACTACATGTGTATCGATAGGCGGTAAAAACAGCCACAGTATCGCACGGAGTCACATGTTCCAGTGACCTGGCTTCTTTGCAGCTTGACGTCATTTTGATGCAGGTCGGCATTTTTTCCACTTATCGCCATGACGCTCTTTTTAAACATTGCTGCTTAGTAGCCTGCATATAAAAAACAGGCACCAAGGACAAGCGGAGCAAATGTTATCAGCTTTAAATTCAATTGGCTTCTCAAAATAAGGGACGAGGTAGAGATGGTTCTTGAATGGGAATCACACTCAAAGTGTGTGTGATTTAGTAAAGTTATCTACAAATGAAGTTCTTAGAACAAAGTTACTATTTCTTAGTGATTTTGTCAAGTTAAAGGTTCCACGACGATCAACCTTTCAACTTGAGACGGGCTGCAGTCATACATTAACGTGTACAGGTGTCAATGTGGACAACTGATCTGTCAATAAACTATTACACCGCTCCCATCCTGCGCTGGAAGCGCGAGGGATGAATATTCAGGACAAGCATCTAGGAAGCCTCGGGGATGAGACAGGCATGACAAGTAGACACAAGGTCTCACTACGCCTCCTTTGTGTTTGTCCATCTGTTGGACGGAGAAACGTAAAGACGGGCACCTTTCAGTTTAAGGCTCCGACAGCGGTCCAATAAAAGACGAACTCTAACTCTGCGACCGACTGGGTTCTGACTCTGTTCCTGCGGTTGTTGACATGGACTTCGGCCCCCACGCTGCCTCGGGCTACGGCAGATTTACGGTGATCCATGACAGGCTCTTATCAGGGATTCGGAGCGGGACTTTGCAGAGTCATCTAGAACATTGGCCGCACAGTTTTTATCCCCGCTCCGAGGAACGGCAAGGGGCCGAGGTTGGGAAGTCGCACACTGGAGAAACATTCAGATGAACGCAATCACAGAGCACACAGACAGACACATACTGTATATAAACCCCAACGGCTCTTGCTGGGATCATTAGATGGCCTCGCTCCGTCCTTTCAGTGCATTCAGCAGCCAGCTGACTGCAGTGACTGCATTAGACCAGCACCTACAGCTGGTAAAACGCCAGCAGATCTTCATCTGTTCATCTTCATCTCCACAGGACGCCTTCCCTTCGAGATCCGACCACAGTTTAACAGCTTTTACTCATTAAAGGCCTGAGCATTTCTGCAAGCAAGCGACTTGAGTAGTTTGTATTAATATTTTAATAACTACACTGTATGCTAAGAGACATTAACCTTCCATTTCACTGTCTGGCTGTAAAACTATAACCTCTGGGGTCGGAAACAGATGAACTCTGGGCACCTCAGCTATGGACAGGTGTGAACTTAGTTGTCCACTTATTGTCCCACTTCCCAAGATGCACTTTAAACGCCAGTGCAATGAGTCTTTGTACCAGCTTGGTGATTGGAGCGCTGACCTCCAGGACGCTAGCTGGGTTGGTTCCAACCCCCACGCGACCTTCTGAAGGATAGCGAGTATGGATTTTGCGTAGCGAGGCTTTCCTCTTGTTTTCATTGTACCTTTAATGTTGAGTCAATAAATGCATTAAAAGGCAATCGCGTTAAGTCAATACCATCACGTATTTACTGTAAGAGGACATGTGACCTGAGACAAGCATCACATGTACAGTCATTAGCGAGCCACGGTGCTCGTCTTGCTAGCTAGCTGGTCTGGCTAGAGTCTGGACCTGTGACAAGCCACACTGAGCCCGTGGCCCAGCCTCATGATGACACGCTGGATACACTCTTCCATCCAGTGACACTGATTGATGGTCGGGTACTGAGCTTGGTCCGTACAAGGAAGGTGTGATGGTGGTTAGGGGATATTAGGATCATCTCCATAGGTTCAGGGTATATTAGACCTACAGCATCATGGCAGGCCATAGCTCGTTTACTCACCTATCTACCAGGCTCACTATGTGTCAGCCCTGTGTCCAAGCTGTATCCCATCTGTCACCTACTGTCAGCTGGGGCTGCCACCGGTCCCCTCACAACACCCGCATCTGCTGTCTTGTACGTAAGCCCACGCGTCAACTTGTACGGATCCTCCACTGTCTTGTTTGAGTGCTGGGAAACAGCAGTTTCATTATGTTTTCCTCCCGTATTGGCACATTCAGCTGCTGTGCCTTGACTGCTCCTCCTGTCTGCATAACTTGTCTGTTGTGTGCTATTAGCCTCAATTGACATGCACGCTCAAGATGCACATGACTCAGCTGCCAAACTCCGTTCTCACTACATTCCTCAGAGTATCGCTACAAACGCGGCAGGAAATGTTCGGCTGACCAGGAACATCTCCCCAACAAGTGTTTCATCCGACTTGAAATGGAGAAAGAGGTCATGCGAAGACGGTTTCTCCGACCGCCAGCAAGCCACGTCCCAGCGATCAAACTCCAGCTCAATCAGGAAAAAAAAAAAAGATCTCCATGAATGCAATTCATTTCCCTCATCAACCTCTGTTGTTCTTCTTGAATAAATGATTGTTCAGCCAATTAATTAGTCGCTAACAAATTACAGATGTTGATGTGACATTATCATGTTAGGTTCTTTTGTCTTAGAGCAGCTACAAACTAAACAACTTCACTGCCTGGCAATTGTCAAAGCTGAATTTTATATTGATTTAGAGCATTATTCCTCACCACTTATAGATTTGCTTTACATCCACTGCCTTTCTCCTGGTGTTAGTCACTGCATCGTGTTGCTGTTGGCAGTCAGACATATTTAACAGCCTTCAGCGTGGCCTAGAACCTGCTGCAAACTAGTAATTGGGTTTGCAAGTCTAGGACCCCACTTAAAGAATCCCTGCCTTGTCTGATTAAAGTCTGGGTCTTTATAGGCTGAAATCCAGCAGAGAGGCTGGAACAGGCCTGCTCACGTCTGACTGAGCCAGCTCTGTCCAAAATGGAGACAATTGGATTCTGATGGATGGACCCTGACAGCTCGTCTCTGTCAGAGACCTGCTCAGAGTCCCAGGGAGTGAATCTCACACGGTGTCAGCATGGTCTCGGTCAGACTGCAGCACAGTCACGCAGAGCTGCCAGGACATGTGGAGCGCTGTGTGAAAGGAAGGAGGAAGATACACAACGTGTACGTGTGGCTGGACAGCGTCTACAGTACATGGGTTCAATGATAATATGCAGCCGTCCAACTGATGTCCGATTCTGTGGGGCCCAACTGGTCATTAAACCATAAGCAGTGTCAAGTGTGGCGTAAGGGAAGAGGAAATAAAGGACACATGCTGCATCCACACCTCTGGGAAACTCATTAGTCCGGGTAATACAGACCCATGTAGACTCCACATTGAATATTTATAGGATTTCGCAGTGCTACTGTCCAGACTCTGGGAATGCCATCTGGACATTGTGAGGGGAAATCAATTGAATAGCGGCTTTATCCAGTGTCTCTTGAGGGCTAATCAAGCCCTCATAGCTGATCCCTCAAGATCCCTCAAGGTTGAGGAGTCGAATTCCCGAATCTTCCCACAATCCAGAGAAAACAATAGAGTGGTCCCATCTGATGCTGAACGCCAGCTAATAATTCATCAGGACAGGAACCCAAACAAAAGCCTCTTTGTCTCAAACTTTCCTTTCTGTTCCGAGCGACAGCAAAATGTCTGGTTTGAAATCCACAACAGTCAGTATTAATAAGTGTGACCCACGTAAATGTAACAAGCCAAAGGTGGTCGTTTAAAGCTAATTTAATGACGGTCCAGCTGCCCTATATCTTTCATCTCCAGCACATTAAGACAAACGTCTCAAACCTTTGAACCAGAAAACAATCACCCACCGGGGGTTTTATCAGGCAATTAATCTCCGTTAGCATCGAGTTCCCTCTTTAACGCACACACCCAACCTCCATCTTCTTCAATTTGTCAGAGGCTAGAAGAAAAATTCATCTGACACGTACTGAGACAATGTCATATATTTAAGCTCATACCTCCAAAAAATAAACAGTATTGCATCACTAAAGGTATTTAAATGTGTATGTCTACACATTGATATCATAATGTCAAGTTCAGGCAGCTCCTTATCACAATTCATTCAACTCAAATATTTATGATTATTGTTTCAAAGTACTTCTAGTACATAAAATTCTCAGTTAGGCTTTCAAAGTAAGGGGCCATGTGCTCTACTCTTATCCAGTATTTTATCAAAGTGGAGAGACTGTAATTACTGAACATATTAGGCCAGAAATATTGCAGCTGTTAAGCTATTTAGCCTCTGGAATCTTTCACATGAACAACAGCTTTGGTTGGACTGGAATCATTTGAGGCTCCCTGCGGATGTGCAGCAGGTGCATTACACGCATTAATGTTGCTTTATTGTGTGTCACTGAACAACATTATTCAAAGATAAGTTGCCCTCCTGCTCCTTGGGTTAGTTTCTGTCCAGTGCATCCCTCAATATGAAACCTTTGGCTAAAGGTCAGTGCTTAAATCTACTGACAAGCCCACTCGTGTCTACAGTACGAACACAGTCAAACACCGAAAAACATGAAACCGGCATGTGAGGGGAGGAAAGGGAAGCACTGGGGGATGAATATGCACCAAGACAATGCACCAAATCCCCTTTATGTAGTTGTGTGGAAGGTGGCTTTAAGTGTGTCCTGCAGCTATATGTATTCCTGTCATGAAAAGTCTTTTTGTTCCCCATTTTCTCTTTTGACCTTTGCATTTGTTCACAATTGATGCTCAATTTGCTGGCATTTACAGCCAAAATGAGTTTCACATTGACCCTTGGAGACCCAGGCACTGAGCAATTGTATCATCTGGCGGCTGCCTCAATCTCTCCAGATTTAGCTAATTCTGAGAAGTACAGTGCATATCTTTCCATTAATTCGCAGGCAAAAAGAAAGGCTGCACTTACTTCTAAATTGCTCAACGGTGCTGCCAATTTTACGGCGTGAGTCATTCCCACACAGACGTGGCGAAGGCATCATCCCTTGCAATTACCTGCCCATCATCTTTTTGAACGATCCCTCAACCACTGTGTTTCTAGCAGCAACTTGCGGCTGCAGTATCACAGATTAAAGCGGTTCTTTATGCCTTAAGGTTCGGCGTCTACAATAAACCATAATTAAAGAATTTACACCGCTAAACACAGTACGACTGTGACAATTGGTGCAATTTGATCTCCAGACTATTTAGATTTATGCAGACGTACATTTGTTCATACTGGAAATCCAAATTAAAGTACAACAGCCGTCGCCACAGGGAAAAACACTGAAAGACTCACACACGAGCAGAAAACAGGAAACAGTGTCGAGAGCTAAAGTGTCCATGCGCATGCTTCAGACTGGAGGAAAGGAGTGTGGTAAATACCTGAGCCTCTCTTAGAGACCACCTTTACACTCTTGGACAGCGTGATGTACAGCAGGATCAGCAGAGGGCTGGGAGGTCTCATCTTCCCCGTCCTCACAACCTGGGAAGATATGGGAGAGGGGACGACGGGAGATAAAGAAAGAGCCACCAGTCACTGCTTGTACATGAGATCAAGTATCCTCTTATTTCTACCAGACAAGAGCAAGTGTGAAGGGATGTTTTGTAACAGCCCAACAGTAAAACAAGCGCGCACACACACACACACACACACACACACACACACACACACACACACACACACACACACACACACACACACACACACACACACACCAGCCATCACTTATCATCATACCATTCTCCACATTCCCCCTGGGGGGTCTTTCTTGTAATGATTTTCTCTTATGACTGCAGTGAGACGGGTTATCATAGCAGGGATATATTTCACGAGGAACCATTCCCTAAGATGCTGACAAATCAATAAGGGAATAATTACATGCGCACGAAACGCCACCTTTAATCGCCGGCTTCATTAAAAAACGGGAAGACCTTGAAGGGAATTTCAAATCATCACCTTGTGACTCGCACAATGCAGCAAATATCCCACCCATATCGCTTATGGACTCATATATCAAATTAATTGATGGAGGTGACTCATCGTCTGCTCCAAATCTTTCTGGAGTAAATGACATAATCTACCATGTAGTAATTACCCTCTAATAGCCGGCTTCCAAAGCCGAGCCAGTGCCGCTGTGTAAATTTGACTAGAAATGGGGCAAAAAAAAAACTAATTTAGGAAACATTTTGTTATCTTAAGCTGTTTTCAGACATGCAATGGAACCTTGAACATAACCACAGGAGCTGTGGGCTCCCAGCCAGTTAAATGAACAAGCTCTCATCAGCCCGTGTGCGTGGGGATCAAGTAACTGAAGACGTGACGGGAAGCGAGTGGATGCTCCCTGTCAGGATCCACTCGGAGATCCACTCGAGGATCCACTCAGCGGAGGAGGGAGCGTTTACACACATGTACAGGTGGGTGAGCTGTAAACCGCATCCTGGGCTCTCACGTGTTTTCCTTTGGCTCCACGCTGATATAAGATAACCGCCGAGCACACGGCCCGCGCTCACGTCCGTGTTCCTGCCAGTGGAACTGGAGCGCCTGAACGCAGCACACAGCATATTAACCCAGTGAACCTGAAAGCGGGGCAGGACCCGGGCCTCCGCAGACAGAGGCTAAAGGAGCCGCTGCGAGTCACGTGCGCTCCAGATTAGCATAGCTAATGAAAGGAGGCTCTCTCAGTGTGTGTTTACACGACACTAGCAGGGCCCACTCTGAAAAGAAGCCTTTCTCTGCTGCTCCATCACATTCTACTAGGAAACAGCATTGAGTCGATAAACAGCGCTCTGCCAATAGTGCTCTGGCAAATGCAGCTGAGGGATTGGCGCCTCCTTTGTTTGAGGAAAAAGCCTTTAAAAACACTCGCCGATAAGCTGGTGGGTTCTGAATGTTTGTTTCTAGCTGCCGCCGTAGCCGGTGGTCAGTCGAGGTTCACATGCAAATCGCCCCCGGAAACGTTCCCACAGGCCAGTGGAGGAAAGAGGGGGAGCAGAGGATGCGTCACCTTTGCGGTAGCATTGACGACTATACTAATGTAAACTGGTGTTCCCTCAATGGACGGAGCCTGGAACAACTGGCTGACTGGGAGCATGTGGAGCCCTGCTCTCTGTCACGGCCTGATTCAATGCAACAATGTCAGAGGCCTCCTGCGAGTCCAGTCGTGTCACGCCTTCGCGAGCTCAGCGGACCTTCTGTCCTGCCAGCCATGACATCACCGGTCTGCCGGCCGCGCTCAGAGGGGGGCATTGTGCACACCTCCAGTCCCCTCACCTCACCTCTCCTCCCCCTCCACTCCCCCTCCATTCCCCGCTCTCCTGGCCACAAAGAAGCTATAACTGTGACAC
Source organism: Betta splendens (assembly GCF_900634795.4). Taxonomy (NCBI): domain Eukaryota; kingdom Metazoa; phylum Chordata; class Actinopteri; order Anabantiformes; family Osphronemidae; genus Betta; species Betta splendens. The sequence goes on along the minus strand of NC_040899.1, from coordinate 5,983,481 downwards.
AAAGGCAACCTCTGAGCCGTCAAAGCCAGCGCGGCTCTGGGGTCAGTGGCTCCGGAGCCTCGCTCTGACGGACAGGCTGGAAGAAAGCACATCAACATCAGCCTGTGGGCTCCTTGGTCCCGCAAAAACACGGCCGTTAAGAAATCCCCGCTTTCACACACATGGTGTCGTGCACATCTTTGTGTTTGCTCACTCTTAAAAAGCCATTCACAAGAGCCGGTGGTCGACAAAATGAAAGGGCTCTGCAGCCCACACAGAAAGTCAAATTAGTGAAGATACGACGACTCCTCCGTCTGACATCATCCTGGCCTCGCTTCTACGGCCACGGTGGGTTTTTGAGCCTCCGAGGCGTCAGGAGCAGGTGTGTCTGAGTCCCGGCGTGACGTCTGCGCTCCAGCAACGCATGAAGCATGCACAAATCACCGCACGTCGTTCGCCTGCTGCGTTTCCCCACAAATGAGGAGCGCGGCCCATCCTTCCTGTCGACCCACAAAGGAGCCCAGGAATTCACTGTGGCCACTGTTCTGGGCTGGAGCTCGGCAGAAAGCCGCGTCCATCCCCCGACGCCGCCTAAATTCAATTATCACCTCATGCCATTTGTTTGCAGCTCCCTCTGCTGTGTGCGTGTGACATGTGTGTAGAATAATCACTTCTCAAGCTCTGTATGCACTGTGCTACTGTATGTGGCTCCAAGGCTCCAATCTTAAACTACATCATAATATTTACTGGACAGCTCCACCAGAAATAGAGAAAAACATGGACATAATGAACAGACGTGGTCTGAAACACTGATGTCACTTCTTTAGCTCGCTGTCCTATTTTAGTATGTCGTCATTAAATGAACTTGCGCAGGCAAATGTAGCATAACGTGTAAAATTTTAATTCTTCTTAAGAGTAATTTAAGAAAAAAAATGCTTAAACATTCATGTGGCTGAGAGCAGGGGAGGGCGGACGAGCGCCGGAGCGTCTCCGCTGAGTGCGGAGCACGATGTGGTTCTGGTGCGGCCACAGAACACGGGGACAAGTGCACCGCGCTATGTACACAGCTGTAAATTTCAGAAATAAACTCTGTCACATACACGCGCTGCACGGCCAGAAGTGGTTTGATTAATATTGCATGAGTAATAACTGCTGAATATTAAATGAGTATTCGGCAGGTGAAAAGAATTCTCCAGCTGAACTCCCATTTTAGCCCTGAGGTCAGATGAAAATGTGGATACTGCATGTGTACCATCCTCCATTCTATAAAATGCTCCATTATGCATGAGCTAGAGTGTAATCTTTGAAGCTATGCTCTAAAAAACACATGAATGAGTGATAATACTGCGCCGGTTCACACCGGAGTCAAACACTGCAATTAGAGAGAAAAGGCAGGATTATCAAGAAGTGAAGCGTTGGTCGCGAAGCTCTGGTTTGCTGCAGCGTCCGTCCACGTCCGACTCCCGCTGTTTAGCACAAGGAAACATGAGTCATACTGTAGGTGCTCCGGCGTGTGTGTGTGTGTGTGTGTGTGTGTGTGTATGTGTGTGTGTGTGTGTGTGTGTGAATCCAGCACATTGTGCTTACTGTACAGCAGGTTCCCACAGCTGGAACACATGTGCTGCTGCTCGCTACAGTACAGTACGTGTGCCACAGTGAGCCAGGTCCCAGGAGCTTTCTCTCTCTCTTTTTCCTCCATGGCAGTGATTTACATCACTGCCATGGAGGAAAAACAAGCTGGGTCGGGGGCTGGAGGAGCGTCCGCTGACTGCTTTTGACCACGGGCAGCCCTCGTTAATCTCCAGAGATCGGCCATAGGTGGTTAGAGTTAACGAGCAAGGTGCCGTGAGCTGTGCCCTGCCTCGGTCCCAACACGCACCTTTTCACTGAGTGAGATTAATTACCGCACGGCGCCGACTCAATCCGCACCCCCGCTGTTCCCCTCACCCCGCGCACAGACTCAGACGCAGGAAGCCGACGCGGAAACCAACGCAACGGCGTGCCCGCGATTAATTAGAGCAGCTTCCAGGCGAACTGAAGCCATTTGCACAGGATTAGTCGAGAGCGGCGCCCTGGGCCGGGTCCGGGTTCCGGCGCGTTCCTGTCCAGTTGTTGTGGACCGCTCTCGGCCGGGCCCTCCGTGAGCGGCGCAGCCTGGCCAGAGACGCTCTCATGCCTCCAGTCAATGCTGCCTTTGATGGAGAGCAAGGGCCAAATCCTAGACTGTTCAGAGCAGTCCCAGCGGAGGAAGACGGACAACCACACACACACACACACACACACACACACACACACACACACACACACACACACACACACACACACACACACACACACGACTGTATAAACAGTCAGTCCAGCAGTGCATTCTCACTGACAATACAAGAACTGGCCCTTTCACAGTGAATCATGTAGGTGGTTTTTGTATAGATTTATTAAATTGCCCCCCCACATAAACTTGGGTGAGCAACAATTACCTCCAAATGCTTATTGATGCGTTGACATTGATTCTTATTTATCAGGCAGGGAGCATAATGTCCTTCATTTGCCAAATTGAAGTCTGATATTGACAGCTGTCGTTAGAGGGCATCCACGGATCTGCTCCGCCAACGCGCTGGGCAGGAAATACAAGGAAACAGTCATTGACAGAGAGGCTGTGGTTACGTCCTCAGAGCGTGACTTCCTTCATCATCAACAGGTTGGTCACCACATACTGTACTGTACTGTGTTAAACTGGTTCACAGTCGCCTGCTGAGGAATTAGCAGCTTCTATTAACATGAGACACAGACCAGGAGCTGCACACAGCACAAAACGATGGCAGTGATGGAAAAGTAAAAGGCTGCATGCAGTAAATAGCATGAAAAAGCTCATACATTGGCTATTTTTCCCTTCCATCTCGCCTGCGGCTGTGAAATGTGCTGGATGTGCATATATTACTGGTTTGGGAGAAGGCACTGTGGTCCATCCTCTCAAACCCTTTTTTTTCCTTTTAAATAAAGCTCTCGGAAGACACAAAATGCTGGCCTGAGCTGTTTTCAGCTGGAATGTGAATTTACGCTTTAGTATCCATGACAGAATCTATCCTATTGTCTAGAGGAGCCATCGTGATGGCAATGGAGCCTAAATGAGGCCAATAATGGTTCTGCGCTCGGTCCCCAGAGACTTTCCTGTTTAAAAATCGATTCTCTGCTTGACTAGGGAAAGGCTCCGAGTAAAAAGAAGTGGAAGAAATGAAGAGGAAAGTGGCAGAAAGAGTCAGAACTGTTTCCTACTGTGAACGTAAGCACATCCAGGCTTGTCCAGTAGCTGGACCTACACCTACCGCACTGTACACACATGGACTAAACAATGAACAACTCCACACACAGGGAGTGTTTGCGTCCACTACACTGCACGGTTTCTCACTTTGTTATCTGGACCTCTGGCGTTTATTTGATGCAGGAAACAAAAAGGTGAAGCCAGCGCGACTCCAAAAACCCTGTTACTGTAAGCGACTAGTTCAGCTCAGTCCAAGTTCTAAGAAATGGGTTACACTAATTAAAACAAAAAAACAAGTCCTGCGTTGACACAGTTCTGTAAATTAGAATCCTGAATAGAATTACTAAAGACATTCATGATAAAAACTAGCATCGACTCACTTTGTTCATGCAGAAAACAGTGCAAACCTACCAAAGCAAGGCTCCGCTGACGGTATCTCACAGACTCACGCTGAGGTAGAAGCTGTCTCTCCTACACGCTGCTACCTACAAAGATCCTAAGATGCTGTCGGCTTTGGCACAAAAGATATATGGGCTTCATCAGCGGCTGCACCAATGAGAGCAACTTGTGGGTGTAACAGAATATTAGCTAGAGCCAAACAATAGTCCCCCAAAGAACACAGAGAACAGGAGGTGGACAGCCTCTCACACAAGGACTTCTTGAGTGGATGCTATCGCTCTCACTGGGGACGGGGGGGGGGCGGAACACGAGGAACTGGACAATGTTTAATTCAACAGGTCCTCACCTCATTCTCTGTTGCTCTCCTCAGAGGGAATCTCAACCCATAAGCACATCTCACCGACCTTCAATGGTCTCTCCCCTGTTCTGACCCCACATGCTTACGGCCTGTGTATACAGCACGAGAGAGACGAGACACACACCAACAGCCAGTCACTACAACACACGGTGGAAACCCACAGTATAGATTATATCCTCTGACCAGTCTCCATGTGAACAGCTGGATCCAGAGGGGATGGGATGTTGTTGAACTGCACGCTGGCTCTTGTTTTATTATTTATTGTTTGGAAGACATTGGAAATCTATTTACCATGCGTTTCATGTGTTAAGTCGTTTTTTATTCAGACACCCCTTTATGCAATTTGTGACTCTGGCAAAAATAATTCTTACACTAGGTCACCGTTCAGGCTTCCTTCAGGCTTCACCTCAGCAATCAATTATCCAATTAGAAAAATAGTGTAGAACCTAAAAACTGGATATCATAACCCTCCATATACTATAGAATGCAGACAGACCCAGGAGCAGTAGGTGCTTCTCCAACTTTGAAGCAAATATTCTGTAGCTAATCCAATCAAAATCATCCAGTTTATTTATTAGGCCGCTAGACTTTGATATGTGGTGTCCACTTTAGCTGGAGATTCAAATGATTTATCTGAAGCGCACACCCACACCCACACAGTCATTGATTGTTCTCAGGCTACCGCTGTATCCGTTCTACAGTGCAGCTGCTGTGCATCTCAGCGAGGGGAAGAGCCCTGCAGGGAGCAGTCCGGTTATCTCAGATGGAATCCTATTACAGGACTTGTGTGTGTGTGTGTTCCTGCTGTGAGGTTTTGTCTAAAGAATGTGGAAGGGGCTTTGTCACTTGCTATCCTGGCTTGTGAATAGCCACAGCTCTTCATAGGGCATGTGTTCAGCATCTTTTGTGTGGCACATTATAATTGGGTACATAATACTGCCATATTACTGTCACATGAGAGCGAAGCGTAGCGGAGAGAGAGCCAGGAATGAAGAGGCACACTGGGAGAGCCAGGGTGAAAGTCTAGGCAGCTCCCTCACTCGCTGCTGCTGTGACGCCCAACAAGGCCTGGGCAGGCTGATCTGCACTGGTGTGTTGATGGGAGGAGGAAGGAGAAGGGAGGGGGAGAGAGAGAGAGAGAGGGCGGGAGAGGGGGAGGTATGGCAAGAGCTGCAGGACTCGGAGAAGAGCCAGATCAGTGGAGGAGCCAAGAACAGGACTGACTGGGCCTGTGTGTCAGATCAGTGGAGACACACACACACACACACACACACACACACACACACACACACACACACACACACACACACACACACACACACACACACACACACACACAGAACAAGCACATAGATGTCACTGACCTTCGGCAAACACACTGCAATGTCACAGCTCTCACTCAGCGGCTCCCGACGCGCCGCTGCTTAAGAAGCCGTTCGCTCGCTAGCGTACGAGCCGTCTGCAGCCAACAACTTGTGATTTAGCTCATCATCAACATCAACCTGTGCTCGGCCCGTTCCTGCTGCGCGCGTGTGTATGCACCTCTCCCCGAACTCGACTGGATGAGCGTTTACAGGCTTTTAGCCGCTGGCTGAGGGCCGGAGCGTGTCATTACCAGCCTCCTGTACGCGAGCTCGGCCTCTGCCACACATACAGGTACAAACTGGTACAGTACGGGCCACACGTACAGTACGGGCCACACGTACAGTACGGGCCACACGTACAGGTACAAACTGGTACAGTACGGGCCACACGTACAGTACGGGCCACACATACGGTACTGGCCACATCTGCTCCGCTCCCCGGGGGCTCTCGGCACCAGAACACACCTCTGCAGCTGAGCATCACAGGGAGCCGTGTTTTACAGCTGCTGAAGGAAGCGCATCTCATTCTCCACTGCTTCTTTACGTCGCTCTGCCTCCTCCTGACAATCCTCAGATGCCCTCCTGTGTTTTTTGTCTTTCCTTCTCGATGGCTCCAAACCGGGGCGGTTTTTAAGGCGAGTTGACAAGGCAGCAGAGAGAACGTCCCTCCTCTCTTTTTGGGGTCCGCTCCACTGAGGGATCACAGTTTACTACTTCACTGTTGGGAGCAAATTCGGAGTTTTTTACAGGAAAGTGCCAGCGCCGACATTTTCGACATCTACCTGCCGCTGCGGTGATTCACTTTCCACACAGATCCTACAGAAAACGATTCAATTACACCTTTAAATGCATTTTCATCCTGGAAGACAAGGTGATTTGCGGAGGGCTGATCTTGTGTGAGAAAGGGGGTTTTGTGCGTGTGCAAACACGAAGGCTGCACCTTCACATTTCACATGCCCATGCACTCTTCATTTGTGTGTTCTGCATGGGCACATGTTGGGACTATTCATATCTCATTTCTTCCACACCCGCCCCATGGGAAATTGGAAAGATTCCTCCAGAACCAATGCAAAGAGACAGCTGAGACAGTGATTTCATTAGCGCCGGTGTGGTCGAGGCCCCTGCAGCCTCACTGTGAACAGTAGCAGAGAAACCTAATGAGAATAAGGTAAAAAAAAATACTTCTCTAACTTGTTCCCACAACATTTGTGATCCTGCAAGAAATAATACACATAATAATCACTATGTTTTCCTACTGCAATGGAATTTTCAAGCTGTTTTTAAAACATCACCCGTGTTTAGATTTGACTCGTTCAGGATAATGGTTAAAAACCACAAGACGCCATTACTGAAGTCACAACTTGGCTTTTCCACTTGGACCTAAATCATCCTAAATAAAGTCTTAAAACTAGATAAAGTGAGCACAAAACATTAAATGTATTATATATTGTATTGGATATTTGCAAAGAGCCTCCACTAACAGCTGCATCCGCCTTTCGCAGCATAAACCTGCTTTAATGCTTCTCGTAACTTTATACGAGGCTTGGAGGGATTTTAGCCAACTCCTCCTCACAGAGCAGCTTCTGCTCTGCTGCTGTTTGGCCTCCTCACACACAAACACCTTCCGTGAGGCCTCCGTCCTGGACGCCTGGACATATTCCTGCAGACACTGCCTGCACTGCTCTGATCTCATAGCTTCATCAATCACGAGCCGTTTTTAAAGAGAACCTCCGTGGTGCTGGTGAGAAGGCGGCACTCTGCCTATTTACGCTGCCCTAAAGACACTTCAGTCTCCACTTCATCCCATTTCCTCACTCCTCTACCTCTCATTAACGCTCCTCTGCCTCCATTATATGCAACTTTTTGCTCTACTTCTTTATCCTCCACTTGTCTGCTGCTGTCCTCGGTTTTATTCTAGCCCTTCTCCCTCCTTCATTACTTCAGACCCGCTGTCTAAAGGCCCAGGGTGTGAATGCAGCTCCATCTTGGTCTAAATACTAGAACTGTTGACAGGTTACTCTGTCAGTAAACACAATGCAAAGGCCACCTCTACCCCTGAACCTCTGCACTACAGCAGGGTGCAACTATCATTTGGGCCAACTGTATAAGCGAAACACTGTTAGAGATCAAGCACGCAGGGCCCAAAAGCTGCATCTAAATGTTGTCATCCTAATTTGAGAGATTGAGACTTGATTTACTGCATGTTTGCTTGTTTTAAAGGGCGCTTTATCAAGTAGTATTCGCCCGGGGCTATTTATTGTTCCTTTATTGTCAATCAATCTGACAAGGAGGAGACGGTCTTTTAAAACATGACTCTCCTCCAAATATCAATTCCAATAGTTCAGCAATGAAAACAACGTGCATGTGAATGCGTGCAGACATTCCGTTGCAGGTTAATGGATTAGTTCTCCACCACAACCTCAGTCCTTCCTCCAACAGGGACACAAATCACTGACCTGTCCTTCCCGCTGTAATTTGAAGGGTTTCATCCGATGATACACAGACTAAGAGGCTCCATACTCACTCTATTCTTTCATGTGGTGGCTATTATTATGCAGCTGTATGGCTGTATGTAACTGTGGATAATTGAACATTTTGAACCTTTGAGCCAATACGCCTCAAATGAATCCTCAGCTCCCACATCAAAATGATTATTTCTAAACAAACCGTGTTTAATCGACTGCATGCCTCCGCGGCACTCTCCATCTGGAGGATGCTGTGTGACAGCTTCCCTTAAATTACAAATATCAATCTGCCACAGTGGGAGCTCAGCTGCCAGTGGCCCCGTGGGGGTCCACGTCATAGCAACCAGCCTCCAGAACAAAGCCATCAAAACGCCAGCTCACTGGACTCTCCATTGTAAGCCACGGACACCTCCGTGCGTCCCCTCATAGTTCCACAACAAAACCCTTGGGCTCCGCGGTCCCCAGATGAAGTGGGCCTAGTGTGCCGGCCCAGTTGCTCCGTGTGGCTCCACCTCTCTCCCCCACGGCAGGGACCGACAGACGCCCGCACCTAGGGCTCCCAATCTGCTGCGTGATCAGCAGGACGTTCCCTAAGCGTTCCCCCTCCTGATCACCAGCTGTCTTCCCACAGCAACACCACCACTTACACTCTAGCCACCCGCTTATTGATACACTTCACCACAGGATCGCCTTTGAGTGCTCTTTGGGAAAGCAATGGGTCTGTGGGGCGGCCTAATTCAATCAACATTAGAGGCAAACACACACACACACATCGTTTATCACCAACAGAATTAATCCAGAGTGGCTCAACCAGCTCTTCCTGTTTTCTGATGACCATTAACTCGCAAACAAATCAGATTGTTTTGGTCCCACCAGGCACTGAGCAGCTTAATAACCCCGGTGTGAGCTGTGTGTGCAGTGTTATCAGGTACTTACTGTATATTTTTATACACAGTGGATCATGCAAATATATACACACTGTATATGGGACATAGTAATCACAGAAGCACAAAGTCAGTTATTAGGCACGGAGTCGATGTCTTGTCTCCCTGGAGCTCAATTTGATTTCCACTTGGGCTATATATCAGTTCCTCAACTGTGTTTATAGCAGGCAAGGAAGCAGGCACGGTGCACCACTGAATCTAAACAGGGCCGGATTAGAGAGATGCCGGTTGCGTGCTCAGTCATCAGTATTTCTAATGTGTCTCAATGGCCCTTTGGTCTACTACACATAGTAGCATTATCTTGGAGCAAATGCTGAGGCAGCTTATTTTAGTATCATTTGTAGTGTATGTTGTATGTGTGTTTATGTATGAAGCGCGTTATTATTCCAGTTACAGTATGAAGACATCACAGGCATCCTAAATGTATGTTGCAGCCCACATGTGTGTGTGTGTGGCTCAATATCTGTCCACGAGTTTCAACAAAAATGTAACTGAAGGCAAATGAACATTTCCATTTAGAAAATCAGCCCAGAGTTGAACAAAGGAGCTGTCTGTTTCAGCACCACGGACAGTTCCTGTCATCTTCCATGAGATGAGGCGCTCTTGGCAGCGACATGCCAGTTTTATCTGCTGCACTTTTTAACATCAGACAGAAGTGACTTTATAAATTCTCTGTCTCTGCTCATAAAACTACATTAAAAATCTATAGTGACACCGAGACATTTGCCAGCAATTACATATAGGTATAGATGAACATGTCTGCTTATACGGCATATGGGTGCTAGCTTGATGTAATCTCCAGCTGCAGGCCAGTAAAGTCCCACAGACAGAGCTGCTGAGTTAAGGTTTAATCACAGCTACGTGTGCATGTTTATCTAAAGTTGCAAATTCAAAGATTAATAGTAGGGACTGATTGGCTGCAGTCTTTGGAGTTGCTGGTTAGAGCAGACTGGTGGTTGGGAGTTAAGCATTTAGTTGTGGTGGTTGAGATCAGGGTAATGAGATTATAAAATACATTGTGTGTGAGGAGAGAGTGGGTGAATAAATGCGAGGACAGAGAGAGAGAGAGAGAGAGAGAGAGAGAGAGAGAGAGAGGCTGCCATAGCACAAGCCTGTGCTCACTTACAGCACATGCTGAGGACGAAGCCCAACATCCACGAACCAAGATCACAAGCTCTGGCTTCTATCTGGGTCGAAGCGCTACATTACAAACAATAACAAATAAGGCCGATCGTTCCTGAGCGGCTCTGCTCCGCGATCGTCCAGAAACAGGATCATCAACAATCCGATTTCTGCGTCACGCGTCGGCGCTCGCACGGTTCCACCCAAGGGACCGGGCCGCTTGTCCCCGTGGGCATCTCCGACAGTAGGTCAAGAGGGGCGAGACGGTTCGACGGCACGGCCACGAAGCACGCGGCTCCCGCTTTCGACTGAGTGGCGTCTCTGTAACATTACGTAAAAGCCTCGTTGGAGCCGTGAAAAAAAAAAATGGAAGCGCGAGTTCTGGCATCTCGGTCTGTGTCTGCAATTTAGACTGTAACTACAGTGCCGCACTCTCACACGCAGACAAAGTCATGACACACACACACACACACACACACACACCGTTAAATCCCCGCTCCCTCCGTATAAAGCCGGGCTGTGCATATATTAAGCCTCGCTGTAGCCGCCTTCCTTCAGGGAAAGCTGCCGCTTCGTTTACACCTTTATCTAAATCCTCTGCTTATTGAGCCCCAGTGAGCGGCGGGCCGGTGTGTGACACTGCACTGCAGAGGGCTTTTCCGGCATCTCCACGATTGAGCTCATGAGCAAACACATTGGGAGCCAAATTCACAAAGTGTGGCTCCTCGGTCCAGAGACGACAGACACCGAGGTCCTCTCGAACTGCGGCACGTCCCTTTCACTTACTGGGTATTAACCCAACGTTCTGAACGCTTGGAGCCCATCACGCTCATATATTTCCCTTTGCTGCAACAGTGGCAGGCGCTAAACTTCCCCTTAAACAGTTCAGGAATCGATGAACACCACCACCATGGCGTTTCTATGGAGAAACCGCCGCAACTGTCCGATAAAAGCCCACAGTCACAGGGGATGTGTCCGCTGCCGCAATAGTGGAGAGTGAGAGAGCCCATTTGAATGGAACTTTCTAAAGCCACGCCGCCGTGTGTGGAAGCCTGGGGGAGATGCTGGCCTACCTCACCAAGTGGGTTCCAAAATGCTACGGCGCCGATCGTCAGTCAGTGGGGACGGATTTGGTCATCACAACTCCGGGTCAACAGGGAAAACACGCTTCCACAAAATGGGTGCACGCCGGTGATAGTCTGTGTCTCTGCGAGGTCACCCATTCAGCCAGTCGTCCGGTTTAAATCCAAGCAGAACAGCGGAGATCTTGTCCGTGTCTTTTGGGGGAGAAGTGCGCCAAACACTCGTCCTACGCAGATGTGACTTTGCGCGCCTGGAATAAAACGGTGATGTGTGGCGACGAAAGGAGGAGGGAAAAACGGCACTACTGTAACCAAGAAAGAAGATGCTTCTCAAAACGAGTGGGGGCGAAGCAGCGAAATGAACGTCTCCCTCGAAACACAAAAAAATAAAAACCCACAGCTGACTTGTGCGCAAATGGGGCTCGATCGCTCGCCCTCCCTCGCGGGTCGGAGCAGCCCGGACGCGCTGGTCGGTGCGATCCCCGGCGCTCAGTCGCGCCGCCGTGGAGGTGGGAGAGCGGAATGTATGGATATAATGGTGAGGTCCGATGGGGGGTTTCCTCCGACGCTCCGCTCTGTAGCTGCGGACGCACACGACGAGCAGGATCGCTCCCCGGTCCTAGCGCACCGCACGCGTCCCCCGCTGGCTCCGCCACGCGCCGCGGCTGCACCTGCACTCCATCATATTCATCGATTAGGCAGCGGAATGGAGGCAGGGGGGGGATTCCAGCATGTCTATAACTCAAAGCCTGTCCGGCGAACAGGACGAGAGGGGTAAAAAAAAGGGGTCCGCACTTGTTGGGAGAGGGAAAATGGGGTGGAGGGAGGAAAGGGGGGAGAGAGAGAGAGAGAGAGAGACGGGAAAAGGGAACGGACTTAAACCTGAACCAGTGGACTTAGTCCCGCATACCGATGATGTCCCGGCTCCGCGAGAGACACGAGCTTAAAATAAAGTCAGGAATGAGAATCTCATCCGCGTTAAACGCCCGTGCCAAATCACACGGGTCAAGTTTAAACGGCGGCTCCGCTCGAAGTGTTTCGCTGCCGCGGCTCAGACGCGGAGGGGAAATGGAAACGCAGCGGGCTGATTCTCCGGAGATCAATGGGCGACGTCTGCAGTGACATTAAGCACAACATGCGCCGACGCACGGAGCGACGTGGAAGCAGAGCCGAACGCATTAGAACGCTATAGAGGCTGGTCACGTGACCCAACATTCAAAGCGGCCTGAGAACTAATTAAAACCGCGTCGTTCTGCTGCTGTGAACTCGGGTTGCGTGGTTATTTTTTTTACTTGTGTTTTATGACGCTGCGTGTGCTTTTGAACGCAGCCTTATTTTCTCATGGAACCTGGTCGAGTCTTGACGGTTGTTCAAGCCACCACAACGCCACCGAGGGGGCGAGCCGCTAATTAGCAGCGTCCGCGTGCAGCTGCAGCCCATTAAACTCACCTCCACGCGCCCCTTCGGGCCGCAGATGTTGGCCCGGTCCAGATCAAAGCCTCCGCTCCCCGTTTGTAAGCGCGGCCCTCTTTGAGGTTATTGCCTCTTGAATTTAGCCTCCCTCGGTGTCCATTTCATTTCAAGTCGTGTCATTACTTCAGTTACTCTAAAGGGAACAAATAGCCACTCTCTGCCCTCGGCCGAGGCCAGATAAGTGGCTGGAGCTGGAGATGGTGTTAGATGGTGGACAAGGTAAGGGGGAGCATATTGGCAGTGACACCACACAGGCACAGAGGCGCAGCCTGCCAGCTGTTGTCAATCAAACGCTGACACTGACTCCCACCCGTCCAGCTGGTGAAGAACAGCGATGTCTGAAGTTTGGGCGGAACGTTTCTCCTTCATAAGTCTATTACGTTTGACTGGAAGATAAATTAGAATTGTGTGGAAAGTAAAATGTTCCAAAGCTGAATAACTCATCAATCCCTGTTTTTCTTGTGTAGCTGTGGGATAATCTTGTCTGGCGTCTAACCGCAGACATGTTTGCCACCGTTAATGCGAAACAAGTGACAGCTTTTGAAATATATTCTCAGGATGCGGAGTCCAGTAGCATCCCTTGTCTTCCGCCCTCACCCTGACCCAGAAGCACAGGCCAGAGGAAAAACACCAGCCCTTCATTTTCCCCCGATTCCTCTAAACTGCTCGTATCCATTAAGCTGCTGACGTCCCCTCACTTCTCTTCTATGCTGTATGTGCTTCAATTTAACGTACTGTACAGACAGTCTATCAGTCTCCATCTCCCATCATTACAAACATTAGACTAATATTTTACTTAGGTTACAGTGCAGCACTTAAAGTAAACACACAATCTCCATCAGTGGAGTAAAAAATTAGTTTAAAACAGCTGCTTGTCTCATTGTGAACTTGGGACAATGATTTGTTCTCATTAAACATTAGTGGCTTGTACTGGATATCTGGGATCTCGACATACTGCAGTACAGAAATACTTGCTCTGAAATCACCACGTCAGGCCCGACATCCATTCATCCACTCAAGGGCATAAGTTAAGTTTTATTCTTTAAGATTCCCTTCATCTCCGGCTCTCGCTCCAGCTGGTAGTCATGTCGATGGACCGAATGCCATTAGGTCTGAGCATTACCCATTCTAACCTTTGAGTGGCAATGGTGGTGATGGGAAACGAGGTAGAGCAGCACAAATACACACATCTGTTGAAAAGGTGACCACATCCCAGCTGGACGTGTGGCGTCTGTAAACTATATGGGAAAGGAGAGGGCTGCTTGTATAACCACACTTGCCCAGGGCTCAGGAAACTCGTCACAGAGGTATCTGCCTCCACACTATTTCTTTTCAGGGCATGAGTAGGTACCTGACCATCATCCGTCATGCAGAAAATATAGAGGCTGACTGGGATGACATAAATCCACCTCTTCATTCTTCTTAAAAAACTCACTCGCTCACCCGCTGCAGACTGCTGAATATTCAGCAGATAAATGGTGCATGAGTGATGCCATAGAAACTGCTGGGAGATCACAGGACCCGATCACATCTTCCTCCCACGCTCCTTTCTCTCTGCCGCTGCATTGTCCGGTCTGCTGAACGGCTCAGCACAGCACAGCTCAGCGTCTTTTCAGCAGGGGCTCCGAGTGAAAGCTCCCCGCGAGTTCAAACGGCGACCAACTCCGCTGGAACACGCGGCCTCTTGAATTAGCGCCGCGTCCCACTTTCCCGCACCGCCAAAAATAGACTTTGCGTTAGAATGCGATCAGATAAAGAAGCGATTAATGCCACGGTTCAATCGGAAATAAGAAAGAGTAACGTGAAGTCTCTGTGGGACGCGCTACAACAGATGTCGCGTTTAGAGAAACGCACTAAGTGGCTCCAACCGTGTTGAGTTCAACACGCAAGACTGTTTTTTAGTTCCACAACAGCTTGTGACGTGTTAATCTAACTGGATAAAGACACGACAACTGTGATTTAGTGAACGTGGATTTTAGGAAATTGGTGCATGTGGACAAAAACCCAGTGTTCGCAGGCCTAATGTTGTTCAGTGGATTTGTCAGACATGTTTTTCTTGCATCTCTGAAATGACACAACATCCAAAACTTCCAAGTTCTGGCCTTGAACCAAAGCAATCAGCTGCAGCAGCAAACTCAAACACATTGTAATTTCCCTTACAGCGTAACTGTACATACTGTACTATAAGAGTGCTCTGACCTTAAAAAGCAAAAACAAACAGACAGTCGCTCAGACAGACAGACAGACAGACGCTCAGACACACACACACACACACACACACACGCACACACACACAGAGCAGATGCTTCTGACTGTGTGCCGACTGATACGCGCGCGCTGCCTAATTGCAGGTTCATGAAATCTGCAGGTTGCGGGTGCCAAGCACTTACCAAGCGGATGCCAAGCAGTTGCCGTGACAGCAGGTCGTGACCTTCCTGTAATTGTCGATGATGCCATTTCCCCCGCTCATCTGCTGGGCACATCTGCGCTGGCACCCGGCTTCAAACCGCAGCAACACCTCACCACCAGCATTCATTGGTCTCAAACCTGCTTCTAGACCCCGACCTGAAAAACGCAGTCCTGTTCCTCTCACTAAACCGTACGTGTGTGGAGACATTTGCTCCTACTTGATTATTGACCTGTTTTGGCAGATTCCCCCCCTTTGGTGCTGTGATCTCCTCCCTTGGCAACTGGCACAAGGTTTTCCTGATCAGAGCGGCGTTTTTCCACACCGCGGCGCCGCGACCTGCGAGCTGCACGGCCAAGTGCAGCCGTCTGATGTTCCAGCGGGAAACGGCATCAGTGTCACATTTTACCCGATCGGCCGCTCAGCTGGACAGGAATCAAAGTGGAATACAGAGCGAGGGAGGAGACGCACGCGCAGGAATGGAGCGTCTGAGACTGTACCAGTCCAAGCCACTGTGGGATGTTTCAGAGAAACACTTGAAATGCTTTTTCTGATATGACCTTGCAGAAACAATCCCCGTCCTGGTCCGACCTCTTTTGCCGCCTCGTTATTTTACTTAGCGCTGAGACGCTGGAACACTCACGGAACGGAGCAGCTTGCACTGGCGACGCTCCGCACGCTGAGCTCTGCTAAATATTTCAACGAGGAACTAGATTTCCTCACCAACAAACCGTCTCCAACCCACAGAATTCATCGCAAGGCATGAAAAGCAGCGCAGGCTCGTGGAAACAGTGAGGGAGCGAAGGGGGAACGAGCAGCGCCGCTGCAAAAAGGCATTTGCGGACGCCTGTGGTGAGAGCGCTGGGAACTTAGAAGGAGGGCAATTATACGCGCATCACACGTAGGTGCAGGGCTGCAGATGAAAAAGTAATGCACGCGTGCAGACTTCAAACCGCAGACTTCGTTTAGATAAACAACACTGTGATCGCAAGTGGATCCTCACTAGACGAGCCCATGTGGAGGCTGCAGTGATTAAAACCTCCCCGACAGAACAATAATATATGAGTATATGATAAAGAATGCAAGCAGCTATAAAGTTGTAGGCTAAACTGTACCCACAGTACATGTCTGCTCCTCTATCCATCTCATGTTTTTGTTAACAGACACTAACATTATTATGTCTCCCGGATCCTCGGATGCTGTTTATCTAAATGAATTGGTGCAGCGGACTGAAGTGAGTACGGAGCGAGTGTGCACACGCTCTCCTATCACTGCTGAGACGCTCGTCAACATCATTAGCCACTCTCATTAAGCGCTCCCATCTAACCTGAATTATAGATCAAGCAGCCAATCAAGAGCCGGCATCCAGCGCCGTCATGGGAGCGTTCCCTGCGATTCCCAGCTGAAGCGCCTGCTTTTAATCAGAGGACGGGAAGCAGGAGCCGCTTTTTCTTCCACGCGCAGGAGTATGGGAGAAAACAGCAAAGAGGAGGGAGAGAGAGAGAGAGAGAGAGAGGGGAACGGGATAGGGAGGCAGCAGGAAGAGGATGGAGGCGCACATCCCACAGGGTCAGCAACATAAAGCTGCCTTGGCTTGACACACTCTTTACATGCATCCTCTGTTTCCTGCGAGTCATTCAAAACACGGCTGCACGCTGATCTCTCTCATTTTTAATAACCTCGCTCACACAAGCTCACTTCCCTGCTGGGATGGTGTTTTCCCTTTTTTATACCATACTTACTTCAGTGTTAATGGGGAAAAGTTTTGTAGACAACTGACGCCAAAGCTAAATAGTTTGCATCACTACAGTGTGCATGAAAGGAAAACATGTACATCTAGAGGAGGTGGAGGGAGGCAGCATTGTGATTTGGGGCTGCCTGCTGCCTCCAGGCCTGGACCACTTCCCATAATGCCGAGGGAAATGAATTTGGAGTTTCGACTTCTCAGACCTCGACCCAGCACAGCTGATGTGGACTGACCACAAGAGGGTGAGTCACACTAGACAACCTGAGAACGTGGCTGGAGCAGCTCTCCAAGGACATCCAGTATTCCTGTAATCTGGTTACAGGAAACGCTTAGATGACAGTTCGCTGGCGAAATTGGTTTAACTGTTCAATTTAAGCAGAAACTAGACAAAGAGCGTGTAGATGTTTTTGAAATGAGCTGCACTCACTTTAGTATCACTATGGGTTCATCTATACTGTACTGTACTGTAGGTAACTGCTGGGGTCGTGTTGCCAGCTGATGCTCCTCACAGCTCACAGAAATACAATGAAACACTCAAACCGCTCTGTAACAGTAACTACTACATACAAGATGTGATACAGACGTAACCAGGTGTGAAAACCTGCAGAGTCATGAACAAAAGTAAACCATTTGATGACATTCTTAACCTTCTGTCTTTTATTTCTCTCTCTTAGCACAAGGTTACTCAACAGTCCTTTAATCGTAACTATTCAACTATGTCTGAAAACAATCGTCTCCTCCCCGTCGCCTCTAGTCTTCATTAACATAGAAATTGACGAGCCACAATTGACGCTCTAAAGCAAAGTTCAGACAGCAAGGTCAGCCAAGATTCAGTAATTAAGGCAGTCCTTTAAGTGTGCTGGATCTGCCCATTAGTAATGCGGCTCCGGAACCCATCCGCATAGACCTGAAAATGGAAATAAAATCCATCTCGTTCCGGAGAAGCCCGCAGGACGCCGGACCCAGCGTGTAAAACAATTACAAACTGTCAGATCGGACAGAGGCATGAAAGCGGTCTCTGTGTCCTCGCCTCCGACCGCCTCACACCTTCTACACGTGTGGACCCATCACCTGTGAGCTGGACGTTGGATGGATGTCCCACCAGGCGGATGTTCATCCACAGCACGGCTTGTGGCTCTGATTGGTCCAATTGTCTGCTGCCTCGGGCCCAATTTGAGCCAACCAGACCCCAGCTTTCTGCTCTCTCATATTAAACGGCAATAAAGGCGAGCGTGCGAATGGTTTGCAGGGACAAAAGGACAAAAGGCGTTCTTTCTTCTAAGTGTAGCAGGAATGATTTATTCATGGTGTGTGAGTCCCTACCGCAGGTGGAGGAGGCGTGCTGGATGTAGACCTTTAAATTGTCTGACAGAGGTGTAGGCCGGCGCGCTCCACTCCCTTCCTCTCCGTGAATCTATTTTCTCTCCGCCGCTTGTCACGGCCGCGTTTTTAAAAGCTGCAGTACACTATGAACATCGATGCTGAGCGAGTATCTGGAGATTTCACTCTGTTCTTCTTTATTACTCCGGCTTTTAGGCCTAGGGGCTCATTTTCCTCTCCTGTTGAAATACACTACACTGCTGGTAGAACTGATTTAATCCACTCTGACCCTTCGCGTTTTGCGAGAAGGATAAACATGGAGCCTGTGAATTATTTATCTGGAATATGGAAATCATAAAGGAGACAAACACGCTTTCCGCTCATAAAATCTCACTACTTTTGCTGGTTAGTCATTATAGTATCATGAACAAGGACATAACAGAGCTAAAGGATGAGCCTACTTGTGTTGAGTGCTTCTTCCTCAGGTCGTTCTGGTCGTGCTGCCTGCGAGAAGCAGAGATGGACAGACAGCGAGCTCTGAGCGCTGACAAGGTTGTCACATACCCACGTTTTGCAAGTGTTGCTGTAACGGCAGAGAAGAGCGGCAATACATTAGAAATTCTGTGACAAAGCAGGAAGATGAACTGTCAAGTTCTCCCTCTTTATACTGTAACAGCCAAGCAACCAATGCATGACATGGTGCCACATTTTAGAAATAACAAAGGGGTCTTTTTGCTGCAGTAGTTTCTAGGTCTGGTTTCACCCTCTAATGGTCCAACAGCCACTAACGACATGATTTTAGACTCAGTGTTATGAAACCGAATGTGAAGAACAAATGATCATTTTCAATGCACTGCATATCTGTAACAGCCTAGTTAAAGTCCAGCCGCTCGTATGGATCGTCCTCTCCATCAATTTCAATGCTAACATCAATATATTTCCATTGATTTAGGTTTTTGACAGGAAACTGATTTACTACCTACACTTTTCTATTATTGGATCTGATAATGTTTCTTGCTTTAATTGAAAAACAACTGTTTAGTTAATATTACAAAATAAACAACAACAACAACAACGTAAAGGGCAGGAAATAAACAAACTCCATACTGAGTTCTGTGGAGATTCCCTCTGTGAACGGGGGAGAGCGACTGAACACATCTGCTGGAACATCTGCTTTCACTGTGTCACTCATGCATCAAGTGTTTCTGGTTCATTCTGGGTAAAAACACTCAAACCACAATTACACCACCGGCAGTGGAAAGGAGTCAGCGGGGCTTCTCTTTGTCAGTTCAGCATCTACCTCATCATGGAGCCTTTCATGTGTTGCAGTTTGCCTGGAATGAAAAAGGTGCAGCGGCGGTTGAAGCAACAACCATCCGGGATTTTAACTCCCAGCGTGTGTGTGTGTAACCGGTCCAATCAGGAGTCCAGCAATCAGGCTCCTCTGAGTGGCTGAGAGCAGCCTTCCCCACACGACTGCTACTGTACCGGCACCGTGAATCAATTAACACAGTGGACGGTAAAATACTGCAGGGAAAAACAACACACGGACACAGAGAGGCAACATCCTCCCCTCAGCCGAGCGCACAAACACACAGGAAGGACAAAAGGCAAACACAAGTTAGTGAAGGTCAGGAGACAAGAGGGGGAAGGACAGAAGGAGAGCTCTATTAGCCCAGAGTGACAGAAGGAGGAGTGTTAGATGCTTGCCACTGCATCATTTTGCTGTGAATGATTTTGCATGAATTTGTGTGATGACTCATGAGACACTGTGATTGATTTTCTCTGCAGCTAAAAGCCTGTAATCAGTAAAAAAACATGAAAACCTTATAAAAGTTATAGAAGTTAACCTAGCTTGTTATTTGTGTCTGTCCTCGTACAACGAACCTGTCCCTAACAGTCAGACAAACACGTGAGGCCAGTGGGGCTGTTGTGTTGCTGTGCTGTGTTCATTAGGGTGGGATGAAAAGCTGGAGTGGGTGTGTCATTAGCGCTGTAAGCTGATCCGGCGTGAGGGAACAGAGGCCTCCCCCGGCTCGCTGGTGTCTGACAGACAGAAGATTAGTATGAAGGATGTTCTTCATTTGTTAAGTGCTGATACTAATCCTGTCTGTCCACATTATGACACTCTGTCTTCGCGCGGCCTGGACACTGTCTGTGGGATCAACACTGACGGAAATGAAAACCAGAACCCTCTGTCTTCATCCAGCCATTAGTTCTGCATGTCTGAGTGGTGTCTGCCACATGAAGCACAGGGCTTTAAAGGGAGTCTCAGCAACTCTGAATGCAGAATAAACAAGGGTATTAATTCATTATACTGTATATTAGAGCCTCCAGAAGCCTGTGTTACCAACTTCTAAATGCATCCTATTGTTTTACCTCTGCTGTTTGTGCTGCACAGATCACTCGTTCGACCACCGGGACCCTCGCTCTCAAAACATTAGAAGAGACCAACGTGGGGTCAGAAAGTCTGAGCCCACACTGCAAACTTGTTCGTGCAAACTCAAATAATCACAAGACGCTGAGCAAATTTGCGCCACTTGTCATGTTGACTCTTTAAAGGTCACGCCTGCTTGAGTTTTATCCGCTGCACTAGAGCGTGCATCCAAATGATGCCGGTGGATTCAGGCGACTCCTAAATAATTCCCAGCATCCCAGAACCTGGTGTCCACACTGCTGCCACACCTGCAGACAAATAACAGCCAAGTTAATGACTGCAATCAAACAAGCACGGACTTTGAAATGTGAGCATTCACACACTCTTACTGCTGCGGTTGGACAGCTCTGCTCATTGTCTGTGGACTGGACTGCTTTCACGCTTGTAGCCTTGTACCTGATTCTTAACCCTCTGCTGGGGGCTGCTTTTTGGCACTTGCACACAAGTGCAATCATGCACAGTTAAGGTGTCTGTCCTGCATCCATCTGCTCCCTCTGTTCCTTTATTGCACTCTTCATCCTACCCTCAGTCCACGGTTTCAACACCTTCTGTCTGTTAATCATTTCTTTTTCTTCCCTCTCTTTATCCTAATTTTTGTTTTATTAAATACAGCTCAAACTAAATGTGGACTAAAATCTAAAGATACCAATTTACTGTAGGTTCCAGTCATCTGTGTCAACACTTTTTTTAGAGCTGTCCAATATCTCATTATGTTGCACAATGAGAAACGAAATTACACGATGCTGTCAGAAGACAAAACAATCAATTACTTCACGTTGTGCGAATCCAGTTCCGGGGGCTGTTAGATTTAAGCAGTGGAGAGTTTTAAGATGTTAATGTGCGAAGCGATGGAGGTGGGTTCATAAATAGCCTTGTACTCTGACACACTGGGGAGGCTGAGGAGCTGCTGAACTTGGAAGCTCCTTAGTGAATGGAAGTTCATAAAGTGGTGAGGCCCTCCTCCACTCTGCAGCCCACACAGCCAGGCCTTCACACCAGCTTACGTAACCACAGACGGAGAGGAACCGAGGCGACGAGGGGAAGGCAGGAAGAGGGAAAGATGGCGTCACGCAGGAGACGGCAGTATTTATAGAAGACAATGAATAAGATGCACTCTCCCATTGTTAACCACACGGCATCAGTATCTGCTTGTTGGGGGATTTGGTCCAAAATAAAACCCTTTAAAGGATGTAATTGGCCTCTGCTGTTTGGACGCAAGGCATTTTTAGCAAACATTACTCAAAGGGGAATAACTCAAGCATCTGTATCTGTAAATCACATGATCTGGTGAGTAACTATTAGCAAGTAAAGCAGGATGACTTACTGAACGTGGGACTGTCTCAAAATAAACGAAAGCGCGGGGTCATTCATTAAATGTGCATCACGTAGGGGCAAGGCTGTTTAAAACGGCACTAATGAAGCATCTTTGACCTCCAGCATCAACCCCCCCCCCCCTAAAATGTATTCAGCACATGAGCTGTGACAGTCACAGGTCTGTTCATTCCCAGCATCTGAGTGCAGAGTGGGCGCAGACACAACCGTGGTGCTGTGGGACTGGGATGAGACGACGCTCAGCCCAAAGTGGGTTCCTATTGATTTTACATGTGATTGGGACGCACACTAATACTGGCAACAGCACAGGTACCAGATACATGCAAACACTAGCAAGACATACAACGAGGTCACTTCATACAGAAGTTAAGAGCTCACACAGAAAACAGGAGCTTCCGTCCGTCCACCGTGACCCGACCTTCTGATGCACACTAAGCTTTGTGAAGTGGGTATGAAGAGCAGGAGTCATGGTTTCCAGTGCATAGAACAGAAACATTGTCTCCACAGAGCCCTAAAAATAGGTCATGCTCTGCTCTCTGATCTACTCCGCACTGTTACATAAAATACACTCTGCTTTGTACCAAATCCCAGCTTCTGTGCCTCAGCCTCGCTCAGACATACAGTACACACAGTCTACACGCAGCCATTACAGCGGGCGCACCGAGCTCTAATCATTACGGAGACTGAAAGCCCCATTGTGCTCTGGATTGCTGCTATTGATGAGGCTCATTATTCACGCTTTAAAAAAAGCAGGTATAGTTTACAATGAGTTTTTCAAATGCACCATCTGTTTGTGTGAGGTTATGCAATATTATTTTATCAGTGGTAATGGGATGATAGGAAGTGCGGCCAGTAAGGATGACTCATGCTGATAGAGACCAGGATCATGATGTGAAGAGTTTGTGCTTCTCAAGGACCACGACAGGACGCGCCGGCATCAATACACCACTGTTCCTTTGAAATCCTCTACCTCTGTTCAGCTTTCTGAGCCCCACAGCTTTCCTGACGTTTGCTGCTATTTCCTTTCGCTTACATAAGGCCAGAACACTAACCGCTGCAATAAATGGCGGTATAGGTGTCTTTACAGTATGGGAGGTGAGCGCGCAGATGGTGGTGAAACCTCAGTGTGCCCTTCAGCATGTTCTCCTGCATCAGGATTCGTACCATGGACCACAGACGACCAAACAAATGCCCCATCAACTGAACCAGAGCTGCCTCAGTTTGAGTTCACATGAAAGCAGCCGACATGAGAGAGCAGCTTAATGCCACTGAGAGGACGTCCTCTGAACCCTTTAACCTTTTCTATTGATTTCTGAACAGCAAGGCATCCACCAAGTATCAATAGTTTGATGAAACGCAGTTTGGAAACCTGGAAGTCTGATGTGGAGAAAATGATTTACCTACAACGACTACATTTAACATAGTGTGTGTTCCTGCAGATGTTACTCAGAAATCACCCATCCACAGCAGCCGCTGGTGATAATATTACCTGGCTACAAGTGGATTATAGTGACATCACGCACAAACAAAGAATCCTACTAGATTCATGGCATCAGCTCCGTCTGGACGAGGAGATTCAGTTAGAGCCCGTTAAGGATCTAAACTTAACATCCAAACACGAGTAAATGCATTCATAGCAGGTTCACTGTGAATCATGCATGTAGAAATAAATATTCAGTAAAACACAAACTGAACTGATACCAGATGTCTGAAGACATCATTATTAGAATTTTTAAGTACATGCAACACGGAAATTAAAAAACAGCATATTTAAAACTAATCACTATGAAAAATGCTAAATATGTATTTTACCAAGTTTCTACAATCACAAAAAATGTGATTTTATACAGTACTCATTATTTTATACAGTGTGGGCGAAGTGATCTCTGTGCACTCACTTCCAGCGCTGCACAGCCTTCAGAATCTCCAGAAAGGGAGAGTCAACATACATTTCAAATGTCTCATTAGTTTCTCATTCTTAACAAAGCGCCGTAGAACATCAACGTACGTAAAAGAAAATGTACCTGAACTATGTAACTGAGTTGTACTTGCTGCAAAACCCTCCCACACTAACCCCTTACTCGCAACAGGCTCGATTTACAGCATCTACAGAAATAAACCTGTGCTGTTGAAGTCACTCGACTCAGACACTGGGTAACGAGTACGAGAGATGTGTCAGTCCTGAAGACATTAGTCACCGAAATGAATGTTTGAAGCAGCTGACCTGTAGTCACGTCATGTATGTGTGTTTGTGGCTGATGTAATAACGTGCAAGACTAAGAGTTGTTTACATGTCACAGGCCTCTCAAACACTGTATCTGCATCGGGGTCTCACAGTAGTAAATCCTATCCCACTGCAGCCTGAGGTGCCTGCAAATAAGAGAGATTAATACAGCGGCATGCGCACACGCCTACATATGTAACTGAGTGTGTTTGACGTAGTACATTGGACCTGAGCGTTAGGAGGAGCCACGCTGGGTTTGACCACCTACGGAGACATCGCTGCTTGCTCTTTAGAGCTACTAAAGGCCGTCTGCTCCTGCCGCAGCAGGAGGAAATACAGAAATCAACTAAAATGTGGATAATCACAAAGAACTCGGCGTAAACAAGTTTCAATTTTAATGCAGCTTCAAGTAGCGCCATTAACATAGACGCCAGCCGCCGCTGTGTGTTTCTCTAATTTATGACGGAGAAAGTGAGAAAATAGATTTAAAAGAGAAGTAAGACGGTTGTCATGAATTTGACCTGTCAAATATACATGGAGCAGAGAGGCTGCAGCCAACACAAACACCGAGGCCTGAACAGGAGCCAGATGATCCCATCCCAGCTTTCACTCAGAAAGGCCCCCATGCAGAACCAGAGGCCCTCCCATAACATGAGCTAATAGGATTATACATATTATACATACACCCAGTCTGAAATAAAGAATAAAGAACATTAAAGCACAACCTGCACTCTTAATATACTGTACAGTAAGTCATTATAAAGAATATCATTCAATTGCAGGAGCAACGGTACGGTTTTTCATGTAAGTAGCATTAACATTGTTCTCACATCTACTTGTACTGTCTGGCAGCATTAAATATTATTAGAAGCTCAAGCATAGGTCATTTTAAAACAAGAGAAATATGATGTTTAAAAAATCATTACTGTACATTTTGCCAGCCCCCGGCAGAACACAACAAGCTCGCTTAGTCACCCCTGAAGCGCAGAGACACAAACCATGTGTAACCTCTTTTGTTGGAGCGTGGCCTTTATATAACTTAATGCACAGCCTACATTTGGATCGGCTGATTCATTCCACTCATTTACATTTTCCCAGTGGCCTTTCTTGCTCCGCGCGATCCCACTCACTCCTAAATCGAGAGAGGACAACAGCGGCGGAGCGAGCGGCGTCGTGGAGGATGCGATCGCACTCGCAAACGCTTCCTGGGGATTTGTCACCTTCCAGAGCTCGCGGCGCACGTCGCAGGGTGTAACGCACATGCATCAGGAAGTGTCTGGGCATCATTCCTATGCGGAGCGGGACGTGCTGCATATTACGCCCCATATGTGCGTTATCGCTGGCGGGCCAGCCTGCAGAGCCTTGTCACAGGCTGACGTTCACGGCGGATAGAGGAAGTAATCCCTGATTGTGTAGGTGCGGATAAGTTCCTAAAAGAGGTTTTCTCTTCAGCTTCGAGTGCGGGGTGAAATTAGACCGGTAAGCCATTCCTGGTGACGCGCTCGCCTCTTTTTTGTTTCTGTGTTCTGTATTAATGCCCGTGCCCTCCTAGCGCTCACCTTAGCCTCCCCCCTCTCGTGCATGTATGATCTTTTACAAACCCGTCTCTGTATTCTGCTCTTTGTGTCCTCTTGCTCTCTGAACACCTTCCCTCTTTGTGCTCTCTCCCTCTTCGCATTCCACTTTTTTTCCCGAAGCTACTCAGCTGAATCCTTTCCATTAGAGACTGTGAGAGGCAGATTAGTGTTGTATCACCGTGTGTGTGTGTGTGTGTGTGTGTGTGTGTGTGTGTGTGTCTTTGGGGGTGGAGGGCCGGGAGAAAGGATTTCCAAGGCTTTCTTAGTAAGAGTAAGATGACAACCAGGAATACCATCAATGTCTAGAGGGCTTTGAGGGGGATGTGGAGAAGCCAGATGTTGTACTGTATTTGCATCTAATGCGGCTGCACCTTTTCCATATAGGCTCCATTATTCTGTGGGATACATCACATACAACCAGTGCAACCATGATTGGACTGTTTTGCCTCTGCTCCATCTGAATCAACTAACACTTTGTACGCAGGGGAAAGTAGAAGCGATAGGAGATGCACAAACACAAGCATGTGAAGGGACTGCAGCACACACATGCTGCCGCATGTGCAGGGGCCACTGCTGGCCAAGAGACAGGCGTGTTGCTTAGAGACCATGAGGTCACCCTAACAACAGAGATCACACAAACCAGGTGTGACATCTGTTCCAGTGTGGTGGCCACAGCGAGCGCTGGGGACCTGGCTGCTCGGAGCATGCAAATGTGGAGCCGCGGCTGCTCGGAGAAAGACACATGACGGCACAAACACTGGGCCGTTCTTTTCCCATGAGATACTGAGAGGGTCATGAAATGAAAGCAAATGACTGACAAATTGCTTACCAGCATAGAACGGATCACTTTTCACCTTAAGGTGATTTTGAAGTTTATTCCAGCCTGTCAAGATGAATGAGCGGTGATGAATTATTCTGTTAATGTATGGTTATATAAAAATATTGCAAAGGTGATTGAAAGTAAAGTGTTAATAAGTGTATTTTTTCTACCTGCATACATCTATGCAAATACTCAAGAGAACATGGCAGAGCTGCACAATTAATAGAGCACTTTCAACTACTTTACATAATTTCATTGTGTGGCCGAGAAGCCTTTTTATTTTCAAAGACTCTCTCCTTTTGCTCCGTAATGTTTTTCATCAGCTGCCATGGTGATCGGGAAAGGAGACAAAAAGTCACTGAATAGACTTGAAAACTAAGTCAAGGTGTGTTTGGAAAGTTTGTTTACTTCAGCCTTTAAAGTGCATCAGGCAAGAATACAGAACACTTTATTTCAATGCACATTGTTAAAGGGGGAAAAACGAGGTAATATGTTACGACACTCTTGGGGCATTGCAGACGAGAGATACAATAAAAGAAGAATATGGGGAAAATGTAAATGTTATATTGTTGCATATAACAAACAGGTTTATTAAATGCTGACCTGCTGCTACAGTGGGTGGTGAACAAATCACCGGAGCAAATTCCTGGGCTAAAAGCAAATGTCAGCGTTGATTTGACGGCGCTCCGTTCCCTCCACCGCTAAAGAGGTGAAGCGGCAGCCGCGGATTCGTCCTGCGAGGCTGCTCTAAGAAGAGGCTCCTCCAGCTCCTGAATTAGGCAAATTGCAGCTACGGCGTGCGTCTGCGTTCAGCATCTGCTGGCGCTGGTGAATTGGCAGAGTCACTGAAGCATTTGAGAGACATCCATCTGCAGTGCCACTCCAGAGCGGTGGAGTGCGACTGCAGTGACAAACGCGCTGTCATCCAATTTCCCCACACGCAAACAAACACAGCACACAAACACACCGGGTTCCTCCCATAGTCGCGAGGACACGCTTTCATTTAATGCGTTCTCTCAACCCTTACGGAATCTTGGTTATATCCCTAAAACCAAGCTCCAACCTTCTGTCTGTCAGAAACATGGTCCTCACACAGGATAAAACTAGACTCCACAACATGGCCGCGCATTTACACAAATAACGCACAGATGTGGCCTCTCATCACACTCGCCTCCTCTCCCTCCTCTGTTCCTGCTCAATCATTCTCTCAGTCGTCATTTCTGCCATAATTCCTGACAGCAGCGCAGTGAAGCGGACTCAATATTCAGATGAAGACGTCTTTGACAGACACTTTCATAAAGCTGCATCTGTTGCATCAAAAAGCCTGCATAATTTATCAACATACAGTAGGAGAAGTACTGAATATAAGGCGAAGCACTGTAACATAAATATGCTGAAAATACATATGTGTGTTTGATTTTCCGTTGGGAGTTGTAATGTAATGCTGATGATTCAGATTCCAAGCAGAAACTCACTTCCAAAGTTTTCTAGCTTAGTCAGACCAAACTATTTAATTTCCAACAAAGGTTCGGTTCTGTATTTAAATGTGCTCAGTGGAGGCCTGTGTACAATAACATACCGTCCAGCGGAGCTGTGACCTCGCTCTCCTCCTTCTCTTCCACTCGTTTCCCCCTCCCTCCCTCCGTTCGTTCGCATGTTTCTGTCCGGCACTCGCCACGACATCAGACCGGGGCCACCAGGTGACCCCACAGATGGCACTTTGACACTCAGATGTGGAATCAGATGTTGCGCTGTACAGATCTGCATATTTAGTGTCACATTATACGCTATATTAGCACACAATGTTTGCAATTCAAGGTAACGTCTAAGTCAACAGACGCAGTGCAGAGGAGGGAAAGCAGAAAAACTACTTGGTGACTACATTTCTTCATTGCTCCTGTTCACTTTTCAAGGGTAAGGCAGGCTTTGGTGTCAGGAACACAGGAAGTGGAGCTGCTTCTTGAGGCTTGTTTATAGATTTCTAATCTAGAACAGCAAGTTGTAATTCTCTCTTCTTCTTAGCTCCTGCTGTGCATTTTCTCATTAACCGAATCAAGGCTGTGCTCAGCAAGTCACAGCAGGAACACAAGACACAGAGACAAGGAGAAACATTTTTTAAAGTAAAAGAGCGAGTGGCCTCGTCGCTGACACGCTGGAAACTGTAAGCTGACACGTGAATTAAAAGGGAAAGGCTGGGATTTTGGCAACTGGCTGTTAGTCTGTGTTTGGCTTAGTTCAAATACTTTCAATCATCATCTCTCAGTCTCAGAAATAACTGCAGTTTGTTAGGTTCCAGCATTCTGTAGGTAAACTCTGGGTTGCTGCTTCTTAATACTGTAAACACCATAAACACTTAAACAGCATCACATAACTGCGTTCTGGAGCTATCATAACGATACCGCTCATCCTGAACCAGCTCCAGATTGCTGACAGAAACAGAGTCATGCATAAAGGCGTGTAAAAACCTGATCTTGCCTTTGCAAAATCACTAATAAAGGGAAATATTTTTTTTATTTTTTTAGCTTTAGCTCTGATTTATTTCAGCAATTCACTTTTAGCTTTGTTGCAATCTTCTCAGCATCATACAAACTGTTCAGTAGCTGTTTGGAACGTCAGTCTGTGAAGCAAAATTACACTAAAGTGGCTGAAAAATTAAACATAATTAGACGTGCTCAGATATGCAGTTGCTACAGTAGTTCTGTGCTTTCGTTTTCTGCCATTGCTCACATACAGTAAGCTCACAAGACTTGTTTTTCTTTTAAATCTACTTTTAAAGCTGAGGAGAAGATAACTTCATGGCTTCAACAAAGTGAGCCAAAGATTAATGAGATACTCTCTTCTGGCTATTTTCTATTGTCTTCTTCTGGCAGGCTGTATATTCATGTCTCCCGGTGGGCTTGTAGGAGGTTTCAGAAGATTTAGATGAGAAGACAAGCTGCTGGAAACACCTCACAATCACACTCCCACTGGATGTTCCATCAACAGCCACATTAATCTATATGCACTTCATCATCAAACTACCTGAGGTGGCTCTTTCAATAAGAGACAGTGCAGTCCCACACAGGAAGAATAAAATGCTGTGATACTGGATCTGAAGCTGAGAAGCTGTTTAGTCAATTCAGGCACAGGAGCCTTGAGCTTCTGAACAGTCTGCAAGAAGCCTGAAAGGAGAATAACGTCACACTTAACCTTAAAATGAGAATAGAATAGGATTACCGCCATCCCATCTAACATAATCATGGACCTAGAAATTAAATTTACATAGAACCGAACTAACAAATATGTCTCCTGGGAATCACATTGGCAACTGGATTCTGTTTTCTGTTATTTCCCTGTGTGCTCCACACACGTTCATGAGTGACCAGCTCGGTAAAATGTTCACTAGCGATCACATTGTTTCCCCCCCCGACATTTCAAAATTATCCGAACTCTGCCATAACGAAGTCCATAATCCTGTCCCACTCAGATTCATGGGTTTGTGCCTGCTGTCGCTTAAGTTTTATGGCCAGTATTGGCAGGATCCGTCTTCACACGTTCAGGCCCTTTTTAGGGCCTCCTCTCTTTCCGTCTCCCCCCTGCCTTGAGCTTGGTCCATTTCTGCCAGCATGAATCAGCATCCTCCTCTCTGTAGCAGCATACAGGGCGATGCAGGACGGGGTGAGGATCAGAGAGATGGAGAAGTAACCTGATGCATACACCTTGTTTTCCACCATCAACCTTCACTGCTCAGCCTCCACAGTTGCAGTGTTTGACCTTTTCTTGGCTGTAAAGAATGTGCATGGGCTGTGTTTAGCGGGGCCCGCTTTAACAGGTGCCGCTGTGTGTGCGTCTATGCTGGTACACGCACTCCAGAAGCCCACTCAGCTCTGACCTGCAGTTTAGCTTTAACTGCTGTGTAAATCTGAGCAGCACTTTAATGGGTTTGCTCACTCCTCATGCTCCTTAGGCACATCACCTCAGGGCTGTTGGACACTGCAATGTCCAAGCATCCATAGTGATCACATTTTAATCACTCAGCCGCACCGACGAAGGCGCCACACCACAGCCCCTAACATGCTGTGTGTTACGTTTATGAAAACCTGAATGGAGATGGTTAGTACAGTACCAACAGGCCACAGAATCAGCGCGTCGAGGGGTTGTAGGAGGTGTGAATGCCACATCTACAACCACATGCTTCATTCACCTAATGAGCCTATTCAGAGCAAGTGTGATGTAAAACCAACCTGGAGCATAGATTTGTGGTCTCCAGCTAAATTAAACCCAATGAAGCCATTTGCTTGAGCAGTAAAATGCTTCAACGTAAGACAAAGAGTCCAGATGCCACAACTCAAACTTCCAGGTAAGATTCATTTGACTAAATAACAGAGGAAGGGACCAACAATCAACTGCTTCAATCATATCCCGATAATGCAGTGATAGTAGCCAACAGCTAAAAGTTCTGACACATCTCACCAAAGGACAGCCCCTTGGCATAGGACTGACATATTTGGATTATGTTGATCAATGTACACTGTCCATCACACAGAGATCTGGTACATAAGAATTACAAACCACTGTGTGGGTTTCAAGCACCCACTAACTGATTTAAACAAACACTCCATCATTTCACAATTGGATTTCATTGTCTGACTGGTACATGAAGGAAACTCAGCCCACTAACCTCCGCCCCGGTCTTGTTTTAATGCAAGTGGCAGCCTGTCTGAATGTAACAGAGGCTGAAAAGGTCAAACATCCGGCACCACGTGCAGCGCAAACAACAACTTTAATGCTAGGCCAACATCTAGCAAAATGTCAGAATGCACTAACACAATCCACTCCAAATTAGAATAAAGAATAAACAAATGTTCATAATTTCAGCTTTTCTGATGCTATTTACAAACAGATAAACATGGAACATGGGGACACGGGAACGTGTGACAGTCAGTCAGTTATTCAGGTGAGTGCTGTGGAACTGTTTGAACAAAAGCCCTAAATAACTACTTGTGGTTTTTGGATTGGGTTTTACATGAAATGTCTCTCAATTTCCATGAATATCTGTCAGCTGTCTCCAGGACAAAGGCTAATCATTACACAAACCATGTGCGACAATTTAAAATGAAAGAAAAGAAAGCGAAGTCAGTGAGGTACTAAGCAGCACCAAAGAACATAGTGGTGAAGGAAAAGGGAGCACGGTGAGAGTAATCAACAGCCTCCACACAGAGGAGGTGAGCACATCAAAAGGATCAGTAGTAAGAATCAGGTTAAAGCGTAGTAAAAGCAGTAAAAGTGTGACCCACAGGTCAATCCAAGAATCAACCGTGAATAATGGAAAGGCTTTGCAAAGTCATGCAAAAAAATGTTTTATAGGTTCAAATTAAAAGTCCAGATTGGTTTAAACTAATTTCCTTCTTTCCATTCATTTCTAGATCTGATCTCGTATTTAAAGTAGAAA
Organism: Betta splendens; assembly: GCF_900634795.4. Lineage (NCBI taxonomy): Eukaryota > Metazoa > Chordata > Actinopteri > Anabantiformes > Osphronemidae > Betta > Betta splendens. The sequence goes on along the minus strand of NC_040899.1, from coordinate 5,951,741 downwards.
AGCAGATAAATAGTGAATTTGGAACAGACAAAATCCACTCACAGACCAGACAGCAATTTAAGACAGCTGCACCTGTAGGCATCATTTTTAGAAAAATACAATAAACCTTGTGTAGGTTGAATACACCGAGTTTTGATTTATAATAATCACAAGCTGCCTAGAGAAGGTTGCTGGAGTCATTTCAGGGGCTCTTTCATTAAAAAATTGCTAAATCTGCCCAGCATCACAGTAATGTAAAACCTAATGCACAGAACGTGCACTGATAACTCTGTGACCGGACAGAAAGTCAATTTTTACTGTCACTAATCAGAAAAGGCACGGGGGGAGGGAGGGAGGGTGGTGGGGGAGGCAGGGACCAGGCCTGGAGAGGCCACACAGATCAATGGTCTGCACATCCTGAGCCATAAGCTTTTCCAGTGTCATAACTTGTCTTGAGATCATATATCGATTTAATAACTCTAACCCTGCATCATAGAAAGCTTCATTTCTTATATATTACACAATACTTAAATTGCACATGAGCATGTAGTCACACATTCGGTATGAGGCTATGAAAAGACGAAGTCAGACAGGATGCAATTCCTTGTTTGTCTTGTGCAAACCTGGCAAATAAAAACAATTCTGATAATGAATCTGAATCTGATTCTGATTGAAGTGACTCAAGTGCTTTCTAACCAGTCGACAGCACCTTTTTATTTCTTCAAAAACAGCAAGGTCACCCGCAGCAAACATACTGTAGGTGCTGAAACCTGCACTACGGCTACTTGAACACTCGACTGCATGCATTAATACATACAATTCAATTATTCTGTCAAATTTCTGGTGACCAGCTATTGACTTTGTTTTGTGGGTTGAAGAATCTTTATTCACATGCATAAAAGGCATTTATAAAATGTTTTACTGCAGAGCCATAAAAGTCTGAATGATGTAATTATAAGATGTGGTGGATCCATGGGATGTGCTCGGTAATAAGTGGTGTATCTGAACATAAGAAAATGATACAAACCCTTTTATTTATCTACTTCTTTCCCATCTACGACCTTGAACTAAATGCAACATCCCCAGTGCAGGACTGAAAAGAGAGGAGCCAAAGGGGTCCAAACGCATATACTGTAGCTTATATATGTCCTATCAAACAAATAGCCCAGGGCAGAAAAATGTCTATTGAAAGATAAACAGATATGATTCTGACTTATTTCTCAGAATTAATGCCTGAGGATGAATAAAGGATTATTTCGTTTTTATCAAATATGACCACCTTTCAAAATGTAGCCACATCTGAAAGGATCTTCAAGAGGAGTCAGCTGATAAAGAATAACTGCAATGTGGACAGCTAGAGGGAGGATTAAATGATCTTAAGATCCCCCCCACACACTCACACTCAGTGACAAACAACTCAGAGACGCAGGTGATGACATCCATACCTATCTTTGCAGGCACATTAAGAGACGGATCGGCAGCTTACTTCGAGTTTGTATAATTAATATTCCCGTGGGACTCGTGTGTCTGGTAATTAGGAGCTGAAACTCCACAGGACTCCATTAATGAAAAGTCAGTCCCAACGCTGATGAAAGATTGATCATCTCTTAATTCATGAAGTGTATTGTCAAGCTACTTTCCCTGGTTTGCCCTTTAAAATGTCCCCAGACAAACAGAGGGAGCACCTCTGTGTCCTTGGCTGATTCCTTCATAGAAAAGAAGAGCGCGAAGACCTTGAGCAGCGACAAAGGGGAAACACAGGAAGCGCTGAAAAATGCCCCTTGTCATCAGGCACTCCATTCTGCCTCGTTTGTGATGACATATTAAAGCAGAGGTCATAGGGAGCCATAAATACAGTGGCCGTGCTTTGACCTGACAATTGTAAGCCTTAATTTTTACAGAGTGTAGAAGAAGAAGAACAAACAACAGGCAAGTAAGAAAGAGCATGATGTCAGCTAACAAAACGCAGTTATTCATTTTCAAAGTAATTAATGTAAACCATAACTCATCAAGAGCTACAGTATATCTTAACATTTGTAGAAGTAGGAGCAATTTTTTAAAAATATTTATTTATATTTACTTGTGGTTAAAGTACCGGCTTTTGTGAAAACAGTTAAAGACAACCACTATAAAGAAATATAACAGGTATTTAAATATTTGCATATATACAATAATATGTGTAGATGTATAAGTTTGAGGGTTGATTCCCACTTTTTCTAGAGAAAGGAAAGTTGTCCCTACAAAAGTCTACAAAGGCTATTTTATGTGCAACAGATCACCTCAAGAGTAGAGGGCAGACGAGACAAGAGCGTCGGCCTGGCGAAAATCAATGAGAGCACACTTCATTAATGTTTAACTTCAGCAGATATTGGCTTTCCTTTTCACAGAAATTAGAAAAGTATTAGCAGTAGGAACACAGCGCGTCCTAATGGTTTACCCATGCACATTTCTAGCATTTTAAGTGCCGGTTATTTCGGACCGGGCACTTAGTCAGACCTTAGGAGAAGCCACGTGACATGAAGTCTGATGCTCAGCTAGTAGTAGCGTGAACTATAATCCGGATTACACCACTACGTTTCCTCTCGCAGGTGGTGTGAAATTGTGTGGTTCCCACAATTCCCACACCGCAAGATTACCGGCGCTGACACGTTTCAACAACGAGGCCAGACAACGGCCAACGAGATGCCAGGCTCTCACGTTAAAGCACTGACAGGCAGCTGCTCACTCCGTGCAAGTTAGGTGCTCAGTCATATTCATACATCTGTAGTAGATTATGTATAAATCTGCATTTGTTAACTCACCTCACACGTCATGGATGCCGCATGCACCCAACAAACTCCACAGGTGTCCGCCGGCCAAACACTACATATAGCAATGAGCCAGGTGGTACACGCATCCAAATAACAGCAGACGTCCACACAAAGCAGTGCAACAAACAAGTTTAAAATACTTTAAGCGTCAATTTGGAAAGTTCAAAGCATTACCCAGGCAACATCAACAGAGTCAATTAGCATATGTGCAAATCTTACTGCGCCATCTGTTTAAAAAGGGACACATCCTACATGCCACGCAGTAGGGTTTTTAATCATTTTTTAAAATTAGTAGCAGCTGTCGAAACACCCACATTTAAAATCTACAGAGAAAGTGATAAGCTTTTTATACTTCTTTTACAACGCAATCCTGAAAAACACCAAAGCAAACGGAGCTGCTCTCACTTAGACTCCGAATCGCTGCCTTACAAGACAATCCTATGATTTAGACGTGTACTTAGTACCACTAATGTAGATAATTACACAGCTGGGTGTCAGGGACAGGCCTAATTGTCTGGTTGTGTTTTAGTACTTGTGAATGGGGGGAAGAAAACCAAGCAGCCAAGCACTCTAGTCACACACATACCTGGTAAATCCTTCCCGTGGGCATATGAAGAAGAAAAGACTAATACACACAATATGAGGAATTTAACATCTCCAGTCCTTTGACTTCCGTGTCCTTGATACAGTATCTGAACTATTCCATACACTGTGTCTGTGCCCTGTCCCTGTGCCTCCTTGATATTCTTTGGATTAAATCACTTACCAATATAACTGGGGCGAAAAAACATGTTTGTGAGCAGAGTGTGAGATATGCTTCTGTGTCGCACGGTCGATGGAGGTGAGGGAATTCACCACAGCCAGCGGTAATCCCATAACATTTAACAGCGGATTTACAGTTGGACAGCTCTAAAACGAGATGGAGGACATGGGAAGCTGGAGAAGAGAAGGCAGCGGAACACAGAGAGTCAATCTAAAACAAGCCTCTGCAGTTTATGACCACAAATCAATTTACACATGACAGGTATGTCTCAGTCATGAAGACAGGTTTATTGAAAGAGAGTTGTCTCCAACTCTAACACCTTCAATTTATATACAATCCCTCATATCATTTTATCATCGGGAGGATTCCTGCGACGAGAAACAAAATGAACTGGAGGAATCCCTGTAAACACGGCCAATCCACAATCGTGTTCTAAAAAGATTCATAATACCAACGTCTCTGCAGCGTTTCTTTCATCGAGTGTCATTGACAAACGTATAATCAAGCAAATATGCATATTCCAACACTGAGATTATACTGTACCACTCACATAACAAATGGGAGGTCCTGAGGGAAAAACATGGGAACAGGCTGAGCTGTGATGACTTGACAGCCTCGCAGAACGAGTGGAAGGCCTGCCGAGGAATATCTCTGAAGCACCACTCCAGGTGAGTGGGTGTTTTTTTTGTTAGCACAGAGAGAGTGTCTTGTCGGTGTTTTTCAGTTTTTATTGCCTTACTTGCACTTTCTCTCATGCTCTATGGGTTTCGCTGCCATGGAAGCAGCAGGATCTCGGAACGTAACCATCCGCTAACGCTCAGGCCTGACCGCCTCAGAGGGTCCTTAGGGTCACAGAGAAGTGTCTGCGACGTACGAGGAGCTAAATGCAAAAGAGAAGTCAGCATCACTCAGAGTCAGGCTCAGCTTGGACTGACAGTTTCAAGTAAAACCTCTCAGGAGCAACAATAAAGAGAAAGAGAGGCTTTAATGCGACACAGTACCAGCTCTGTTGACTGTTTGACAGCCCCAAACAGCATGTGGTAGTCAAGTATTTAGACCTTGCATCATTGTTTATGTGGGTAAGAGTAAAAAGCTTCATAGCCAGGTTTTCTTAGTTTGACATCTGTTGCATCATTGTCTTGGTGTCGAATTAGAAAACTAGCTGACAATTCTCATCTCAAACATGAACTTTTCAAATTAAACTGAAGACAGAGCATTTAATAACTCCAGCTACAAATAGCTCCCCTGGCATTTGTGATGAAGAGATTTCAATTGATAAATGCCTGTTAACACCTACACACTCACTGTTGCTAAGAAACTTTACTTGTAAGCCACGAGTTACCTGGCAATCTCCACAATAACTAAGCAACCAATCAGCATGATCCACAGATGCGAGGTGTCCAACTGATCACAGCAAGGGAGCAAAGGAAATTAATAAATGAACGTACTGTCCTGAATGGTTAGCTCACACTGTTCTGCTGCCCCGTTTTCTCTCATGTTGTGATTTTATCCGTCTTATCTGCTTACGCACAGACCGACTTCCTACATCTGACGCTCGCCCCAGACGGTTTGTCACAGCGAGTCGGTTAAATTCTAAAGCAAACGCAGCGTAAGACAGATGCCACCGATTGAGCCTTCCACCTTGCAGAATGAATGAAAAGGACGGATGCGCAGATAGCGCATGCCCCCCCCCACACCGTCACCACGCTCGCGTGGCGTCTCCAGCGTGAGCCTGCTGATTTGTGACACACGCTGTTAGCATTTGCAGTGACGCTCGTGTCACGGCCTGACGGAAGTCTGCACCGGCGAGGGCCGACATGGCGGTGGGCAGGAGCACAGGTGTCACGCTCCGGAGCAGCTGTTCACCATTGTCAGGACAATGTTTGCCCTTTTCTGGTGCGTCATCGTCTCTCAGAGCAGCTGCTGTCCTGTCACAAGCACAGATATCGCTCTAAACCCAGCTTTGATCTAATTATGATACGGCATATTCTACATTTTCCCCTCACTTGTACTGTATGAGCAAAGTTAGAAAGCATGAGTAGAAGGTCCAAGAAAGAAAATAACCCACATTCAAAGTAATGTTAATGTCCTTTTCCTCTGTATTGTGTCATAACCACTACACTTCATCATAATGTTTAATTCCACAAGTTTCTTCTCTTTACCATCATCCTCACATCCTGCTTTTCTCATCATAATCAGTCATCCTGTCTGCCTTCATTGCATTTTATCCATTTAATGTGGATCTTTTTCATTCTTTTTATTTTGTTACTCGTTTTTCACATTTATGTTTGTGTAGTTCTGTCATTTTCCTCCTTTGTTTGAGCAGTAGCCAGCAAAAGCAAAGCCAAAGCAGTTGCCTGCTACATGTACCTGTGCATTTTTATAGAGCCATACTGCCACATAGTTGAATCAACAGCTACACTATTGTACCTTAGCACACAGGAAATTGTATAAGGCAAAAGTGAATTATCAACAATTTAGTCTCACAGGATGACATGCCATGGCACACGGTTATTTGTGGAACATAAAAAATGATACCACTAATGTACCACTAATAGGAAGTAAAAAAATTACACTGCCAAACATCAATCTGGGTGACGCTCGCTGGCTAACGAGGTACCGCGATAATGTGTTAGCAGCTGGCAAGAGCAAGACTGAGTCGCTAGAGCGAATGAGCAGAGCCAGAGGATGAATAAAGGGATGTAATGACCCCAATAGTGGCCACCAATGGACAAAATAAACTTACTAAAGAATAAGTACATAAAAAGCCC